>NW_028321896.1:300000-595000 GCF_036245765.1 Copidosoma floridanum
CCGGGCGTATAATCTATAAATTGTGCACCATAGTGCTTGTATGTAGTTGACAATTTTTTTTTTTTTTTTTTTTTACTTTTTCGAGGTTTTCGTTGTCTTTGCTTGTTCGAACAGACCGTCTGCGTTTCTTTACTGTCTTGGCATCGCTAGGCACAGTTTTAAAAGTGACTTGGGAAAATCAGGCACATCCATTCTCGCGGGGGACCCGTGCACTTAAGCAGCTTACCTCTAATGCGTCGTTTGCATAAAAATAGGAGAATTTTCTCCCCCAGAGCCCCGGATAAGCTTCAATCAAAATGTGTAAGAAAAAAAAAAAGATCATTCGGTTGGTTCTTTTTTATTTCCCGCGAAATTCTAAACACATCCAAGGTGATATAGTTACAGCGGGGTGCGATCCAAAAGACGCAGTCATAGCGTTTGAATTATACGTCTGGAAAATATAAATTTCCGGAAAAATGATGAAAAAAAAAAAAAAACGAAAGGGGCGATAAGGAAAAAAGGCCAAAGGGTGAAAAGTGGCGGGGGAGGGGAGAATAAACAGATCGGCTCGCGGTGCCGTTATGGAAGTTTATGGGATTTGGGCGTTGCCCAGGGCGCGGAATTGATTTGGCACAGGGCGCATTAAGTTTCGATAAATCTGAGAAGGCAAATAAGAAGCTCTTTTTTTTTCGTTGGGGATACAACCTACAGGGGGGAGGGGGTCATCCGTTGAGAGAAAAGTTGGCCCGAACGAGCGGGAAAGGAAGGGACGCGCCTCTGTAAGGCGACTTTCACCCGTCATCCTCACGGCTTACCGAACTAAGCTCCGTGTGTGTGTATATTATATATAGCGTATAAGGTTGGGAAAGACAAGAGTGGCATCCGGAAAAGAGAGAGAGAGAGAAAAGTGCTGCTCGCCCTAAGCCGTTTTGTCCGTGTGCCATACACCTCGCGATGTACACATGCGTTTGCGTGTTTGCTTGTGGATGTGAGGGTAAATGTATACACGTGCATGTGCGCGGAAAAGAAAAGTACTTGCTTGTTCTTAATACTCTCGTATACGGTCGTTTGTGTGTGCAGAGTCTTGCAAATCCGCTGAACTAACGAAAAGTTCAAACGGTTAGTATACATATATATATACGTCTACTTTTGTGTGTCTACTGAAATTTCGTAATTAATAAATGCTTGCTATACGTTAATTTTTCGGACTTGTTTTCGAAAATCGTACTTTACTTAGTCCATTTTCCATGCGTATAAGATGGGGGATGAAAATTGAGGGTAAAATACTCTAGTTATGTGTTTAACGATCACATTATTTCACACGTACTTTTTATTAACGGATAAATTTCGTGAGATCATTAAAGAACGTAGAGAGAGAGAGAGTAATGAGGTGGAGTATTTTTTAAAATAAATTTAAACTCTGAAATTTCGAATCTGAGTCTAATTGCCACTAAACGGCTCGCCGTGAGATCCTGCCCAAGCTCATAAATCTTACCTAAATGGCTCTAGCTAATGACCCCACGTGCTCCTGCGGATAAAAAAAGTAATGTCCCTAACACTATTCGTCTTGGAGCTTAAATTACAGTCGAAAAGTCAATAGACTTTCGGGTTGTTTGGTATGACAGCGAGAGCTTCTATCTTACCTACTACTTAGGTGTTTCATCGCCAGTTGCTGAAAATTAAACATTATTGTTTGAAAAGTAAATGAATACTAGTCTTTATTTGCAAGAGGAATCAAACGCGTTTCACTTTAAAATACTTAAATTTTTAGTAAAATAGGGGGATGCTAACGAACTTTACTTTCCCGACAGAATAATTAAATCCTTATTTCAACGGTATCGAATTGACAAAAACTTAAGAATTACATGGACTTTGGTCACTATACAAAGTTTAGAGTAAAAATTTCAACAGAAATTTATGTAGTTCTTGCACCAAAAAGTTAATATACTTTTTATAGCACTAAAAAAATACCCTTACGTAGATGATCTAGGATTTGCTGAATTTGATTTTGTTCGAATGAAAGCAATAAAAATCGTTATTTTACCAATAAGGTAGAATTTATCGTGACGATCGATCTATTCCATCCCTTTGAGTAGCTTATGCACGCACCGACACTTTCTCCGCACCCTTGGTAAAGCGATATCCTCCCCATGGAAAAAAATTTAATGAGTTATGTGGCTTTGTCAGCAAAAAAAAATGAATGGGATATAAGTAGAGCAGGCAAGACATAAAAAAAAAGTAGAGGTCCAACTTAAGGGAATTCACATGTGCCCCCGGGATATCAGTATAGCCCTTGCCACAATGCCCATCGTATTTGGGAATAGAATGATAGTATTGCAAAAGCCGATAAACTCGTGCGGTAGCCAGGAATGATAGAATGGGTTCAAAGACTGCCATGATATAGCTTCGGTAGGCAGTAGTAAAAAAAAAAAACGTTTTCTTTGCTTTGACTAACTGTATATATGCCCGCCATGCGTTTCGATTGCCCCGAAGGGAAGAGCGACGTGCTTTTCGTGTTTGCTAGTCAGAAAGCTTGTGTGTCTGTGTGTACTGCAGGCGAGTATATCAGCTGAAATTTTCATCCACCGTCAGCTGGGACGTAAGCGCAGTGAAGTTTCTTGGGGAGAAGGGAACCCTCCTTTGGGTTGGCACCCTCCGACTAAGCAGTTTTTTTTTTTACTGCTTTGTTTGGCCCTTCTTTGCTTTTCACTATACTACGGAGTCCTTTGTTCTTTGTGATCTTAATTGTTTTCGGTGATTAAGAAAACGTTTATTTATGCAAAAACTATTTTTCGAGATTTTTATTGGTTTTTCATTAACTTTGTTGCCTTGTATTTTTTATTAAATGCTAGTTTTTATTTTTAACAAAATTTAAACCAATCAATATGATGCATAATGTTCGACTTGCAGTATCTATTTTAGATCAAGCTCCCGCGTGCTATTTCACTCCCTTTGTACCGTGTATCTCGAGTACCGCTCTTGCGCAATCGATAGAACCACAGTATAGAAGCGATAGTAGCAAAAACGCAGACTGAACGCATGTGAAAATAATATTTAAAAAAAAACTTTCACTCCAGCTGTATACGCGTATTTATACACAAATATCTCATCTGCTGCTTTAGATGTGCCTTGTATACATTTCATTTTAGAGTGCAACTCGCAGACGCTTAAGATGTAATGAACTGCAGCAACCTTTGTACCTATATAAGGAAGAAAAAGACTTTCTAGATGTCTAAGATAAGGGATTTCAATCAAATAACATGTACGTTTATGGTGTCGATAGCAAAGTAAATTATTTACTACATTTATGAGAAATTATGTCGTAGGAACTTGATTAAATCTTTGTTGAAGGTGTGAAATACTCGAAATATTTTAACTACTATATAATTTACATTTTAATCGTTGATACGTTTGTAAAGAAACACTTTTGTTTCATCATCACTTTGTCTTTTAAAAATTGTGTTACCTATACGCTGAATGAAAAGTAATTCGCAACTCGTGTAAAATACACTTTCTTATTAGTTGATTGCATAACATAACTTTTTTAACGAAAAGTCATACTTTATATTATATGAATTAATTTGCAATCAGTGTAGGTCATACACACTTATTATTATTCCGATTTGTTTGTGGATCAGTTGAAATAATATTGTTTTATTTTTTGTTGCAGGTAATTCGGATGTCAACTAACAGTCCATTTTCGAATAAACGCCTTACGTAAGTTTGGTCTTCTTATGCACACAATAAAAATAGATAGTGTTGAAATTCTTTGTAAGTGGCTAAACATATATTATCTGTCAAAAACACACTAAATTTGTGGACAGTGAGTAAAATTACACAAAATTTAAGTATTTCTAAAGCAAAAAAAAACTTTAAAAAAGGAATTATTAGTAAATTTAGTGAACAGGTACTCAATCATTTTCTGACATAACCTCACTTTTGGTATATTCTGGTGAATGGCCAATATAAGATGCTATACAATAAACCTCGAGTCAAACACTGGGTCATGAAATTCCAAGTGATTTAAGTCTTTGAAAAGTATGTAAATATTCAATGGGCTATCAAATTTCGTAAAAAATACAATATGGTTACTATTTTGAATTTATAATGTAATTTCACTAATAACACCCATGTTCTTCTCAACAAAACTTGTACAAAAAGATTCTGAAAGAACACCAGCTGTATAAAAACTCATGGATCCATCTTCATTAATTTGCTTAACTGACAATGAGAAGAAAAGTCAGTAAAACTTTAGCACTTCCATGTAATGGAAGTTGCGTGCCTTTCCGACTATTTACTCGATTTAACGCACTGCTCATCAGACCCTCGCTGGATAAGGATTTCATTTGAATTGCCAACGGATGTGATGTATTCAGAAAATCTTTCCAACGTATTTCAAGAACTCATAGAAGGAAAGTTACAGTGAAATTTACTTTGCTTGAACAAGAATCTGGTAGCATGTAGCTGCACGTTTCTTTGTTAGCACAAAATGATATATTGGAATAGTATATTATCTAAAATGTATGCATAATTTATGTTTTCTGTATTAGCATAAATATTACTACCTGAGCTGTTTGAAAATCATAAATATACATAGTAACACTTTTCCAATAGTAATCAATCTTACAATGATGTTGGTAATTTGTCAGATGTTGATGTTTGATTGCTATCTTATACTTAAAACGTAGGTTTCGAGTGGCTCCTTAAAAAAAATTATCAACACAACAGATATGTTATTATTTCATAAACTTTTTGTTCAGTTATATATTCTTATTTTTGTTCCTTGGAAAAAAAGAGTACTTGAAACTCAAACTTCAGAGGGAAAAAAGCGTGAAAAATTGGCAAAACGTAATTGAAAGAAAAAGAAAGTCCAGCAGGATTCATTCATACTGAAAAAACTCTCTTTCGTAGAGACAGAATTTCTCTTTTTCTACGGTCAATACCATCGAGGCAAGGCAAGTTTTTTCATGGGCGCCACAGTGGCCCTAGCTTTCCGAGTCTGCTGGCACAGCAGCCAAAAGCCAGCGATCGATTCAAACTTCTGTACACATATACTTGAGCAAACTCGCGAAAAATCTTTAGACACATGAATCTGAAATTTAAAAAATCTTAATCAGTTATACTACCGTACACAATCAATACACTATGTTTTTCTATTCAAAGATTAACTTGTACTAAAAAATAGCATAAAACCTTAAAAGTCTTTAATTGTGACTTTGCATGACAAAATCTATTAGATCTTCCAGATTAGGTATTAAAACTCATTTGACATACGTTTTTCTTTTTTAACAAAAATAAAAAACAAAAAAAAATGATGAAAATATCTAATGTTATCGCCCCCCCCCCCGCTACATCGATCAATTTTCATATATGCGAAAAAAAATACGGATCTAATATTTTTTATAATCCACCTGTAGAAAATCAACTGATTGTTGATTAACAACTTTAAGTTTTACTTCATTCAAGAACAATTGTTACAACGGACCAAACTTATCTTTTAACTAACGAATCACCAAGAATCATGACGAGTTAACTTATTTCTTGTGAGTACATAAAATTAAGGATCCCAATACTCTCAAAAAGATATGTCTACAAAATCGTAAGCGTGTTTCAAATCATGTTTAAAATGAAGTACTATTTTAAAGATTGAATCCAGCAAAAACATCAACAAGTGTTCCATAATTTATTTCTTTTTAAGTTGTAAGAAAAAAAATGAAAACTTTTTGTAGATTTTCTCATATGGGGGATGCATCACCAGTTTTCCTCTTTTTCTCACTCGCGCGTGCACTCCACTCGGCTATCGGACGGTAGCCAAGTCCATTCGGCTTTACCGCTTCGAATTTCAAACAAAGCCCCTCCCACGCACCGCCAGCACCATTATCTATCCCTCTCCTACTGCTACTGTTTGTTACCACCGCTTTTCGCGCAAAAACGGCCAAGTGGCTGACTGGCTGGCTACTCTGTACATATATACCTATCCATAACAGACGACGAGGCAAACGTGACCTTGTGTATATCCACCTTCGCGTCCAGTTGAGTACCTGCAGAGAAGAGAAAGAGAGAGAGAGAGAGAGCGGCAATGAGAGAGCAAGCAGAAGAGCACTCTATGTCAATGTCGATGACCGTATCTGAAAATTGATTACGCTGCTGTATACTTTGTATGTGTACTAGGTACCTATTACATATATATTTCTCCTCGCGTTGCCCTTATCTTCTTCTACATATACTGTCTTCCTGCTTACTTGCAAGTCTGGCGTATGCCGGGGTTCTGGAATTTTGGCACATGGGAGTTTCATTAACGGTGTTGATATCTTTTTTCTGCTTGAGTTCATTCATTGACAAAGTGAAGATCTCTAAGGTATGATTCTCATGGATCTGACATCTAGAAAATTAGATTATGGTTCAGATACAACGTGCAATCGAAGACATAAAGACTTGCTTCCAAATTGCGTATCTGATATTTTCCTTTAAAATGCAAAGTATGCCACAAGCATCAAAACATACTAGCTTAATTTAAAATTTTTACTTTCAATTGATGGTATTATTGAGTATTATATTTGTGTAAATTACATCACGTATAATTTCAATCTTAAGTGCACATCAGTTGCAGTAAAAATTATGTGCGATGTACCTGAGTACTTGAAAATATATGTCAAACAATTTTTGTGTGAAGAGTAGGGGCACAGCCCCACCAGTAACAAGAGGCGAAGCCCCAAAAAATTTAAAAACGAAAAAAATCACTCCTTTGGGAAAAATATCGAAACTTTTTGTTGCTTATATTTTATTACAATTTGTTTGTGTAATGTAAAAATAATGTAATACTTTTTTTCATGACTACACTGTAATTGTACTACATTACAGACGAATTTTCATACATCCTTTAATGAATGCGTAATAAAAACTTTCTTGATATTCTAGTTTTATATTATGAATGAAAAATAGACCAGCATAGGGGAGTAATCGGACTCTGACGTGTTTATACACGCACCTACATTTGACGAAACTTATCAAAGACCTACTATCTTTTGAAAGCACCCCGCTCATTAGTCGGTCATTGTGTAAACTCAATGATGCCAAAGAGCAAATATAAAGTAATTTACGAGCACAAGATTTACGTGGACGTGAACGAGGAAAGGCAATAATATAATTAAAAGTGCAAATTACACAGCAGTTACGGTATGTGTCTCATCATTTTAGTACGACATCATGCTGATCATCATTAATGATTAATTCTGATGAGAGTAACAAAGTAAACAATTAGATGAAGCAACTCAAACGGTTTGATTCAAAAGTTGTGGCCTACGTTTGTTCCTACCTTTAGTTTTACTCATAAAAAAAAAAAGATAAAGATAGATAAACAGAAACATTAAATTGGTATACAGCTTTTTTTTTTTTTTTTGTCAATTAAATAAATAAGAATCATCGATTTATAGCTAAACTATTATTTGCCAGTTTCTTATCTTATTCAACATCTTTTTAAGTGCTTATACTTATTGCCAAGTATAAAAAATAAAACAACATAAAAACAGTACTGCTCAGTAAAAATACAGTAGATATAGAAAGCAATGTCAAAAGTCATGCATGCGTAAAGCAGTTTTATGCGCTCCCTAATGGTGCTACAGCACATGACGTTTTTATGGGACAAACGAAATGCAAGCGTGATATTGATTCCGAGTGTTTTTTTTTCCAGTGAGGCGGTACCCTCGTGAAACTTGTATTACCGATGACATAATATATCTGATGCTTGAAATTCTTCCTGCTACTTCTGTTTACACTTGATTGAGATTACTTCCAGAAAACATACAATTTTATAATATCAACTACATCATGTGCATGATTTATGTTTAATATTGTGACAAATTAACCAATATTGAACGTGTAGAATTTAAAATAGAAGCTTTATAAAAATGAAGTAGTAATTTGGTTGGATTGACATTTAAATGTGATTAAATTTGACTATTGCCACTAGACACGTAAATAAATTTTTTATGTATTGAATTTGCACAAAATGGTGATTACACAAAGATATTGTTGTTTTACAGCATGTAGATGTTAAGCTAGTTCAATGGCAATACGGCAGTGTCAATTAAAAAAATATATATATATCGTATATAATTAGTCAATAACAATATTTAAACATATACTTCGCGCGAGACCGTAAATAACAGTATTTAAATATATGTATCACATAAATTAATTTCCTTATATCTATTGGTCATTAACATCAAACACGTCTATGTGCCCGTACTTTTAATCATTTAATCATAAAGTTATTCCATAAACACTCAAGTAGTACTAAACTCTACCACTATAGTAAAGACTAGGCTATCTCTACTGAATCTGAATGCATTCATCACAAAATACTAAGCAATAATCAAATGACATTCAAACAAACAGCTTACCTCAGCCAATAAATCTACTCAAAATCACTGTAAAGCTAAAGCACTTTCTTCTCCTTCGACACACACGTGTAAAAAAAAGAGGATGCGACGCACCACTTTTCTACACCTCCCTACACTTTCCGTAATTAAGGATGATACGCTTTAGAGTCACGATTCGAAGGTTGCGTGTATTCCGACAAAAGTTGTCAAAGATTGCCGGAAGAGATGTAATTTAGATAAACATGCGGAATGGAAACCTCGTCTTCTCCACGTATATTGTCTTTTTGGTAAAAATTGTGGACTGGAACGAAGTGAGAGATATGAGTGCCTTCTTTCCGCGACGTGTGTACATGCAATCTTTAGAGAAACTAAGGTTAATTGGGCAGAGCTAATGATGCGCTTGTTAGTTCTTGAAAATGAAGGATACGCACAAAAAGGAAATGATTATGATTATTTCTTCTTTGTTACCAGTAGAGCGGAAGAAATCACCCTAACGGATTATAGTTAAAACATGATTTTTTTTAAATATTTTTTTTTTTTTTTTAACAAAAAAACTAACATTATTTACAACAATTATCTTTGCCGTCTATATCAACCGATTTTATACACAATTGTCAAATTAGATTTTTTCAAATATTTTTAGATAGCAGTAGTGTTCGACAAAATCTGTTAATACTTCAAATATAACATATCAAATTGATTTTTATCTTTGAAATCATTACAGTTTTATAAGCCAAAGGAATTAAGTGGGTATGTTTTCGTCAAAGCAAAAAAATCGGTAATTGCCTAAAATTGAAGGTTGTGTTACATAGGATTCTAAAGGTTCGGGGTGCTTAACAACAACGTGGCAGTTAAACTCAATCAATCACTTTATTGCTATATTCCTTGAGGGAAGGCGCCTTGCGGTCCCGGGTGACTTATTGCGACTCTCCTCCTTCTAGTCCCGACGTTCAACAGCCCTGTGGCCACTGCTGCGAGCCTTTTTATGCTCTTTCTTCCCTTTCTTCTTTTTATTGAAATACATTTGAAAATCTAAGTGTTATTGTCTTACTAATATATAAAGCAGAAGTGCTAAAACCGTTGTAATCGCTAACCGCGAAAACTACTGAACCGATTTTGTTGAAATTTTGCACACTGATTCATGATACTTTCTAGATGGTTTTAGTACAGTTTTTATCTTAAAAAATTTAATAACAATAGCAATAAATGAGCTCAAAGTTTTGCAAAAATACGCCAGCTTTTCACTTTAGTTCAGTAAAATCCGCTAGGTGGCGTCGACATAAAATCGAAGCTACCTGCAACATAATTAAATAAGTGTGGTTATAATAGGCTGGAGCGTATCAATAGTGGTATAGTCGAGCTTCGGCAGCTCAACAAGCTGTATAAATAATGCTGATAATAGTCTCGCAGCTGGGTATCCCGGTTACGGTAGACACTCTTCTCTAAGGGGGAAGGGACCTGGGTGTCCATTCACCCTGAATCTCGACGAGTGCGATCAAAAAAAAAAAATTAATTCCAACCGATGCCGTCTCTGCCACAATACCAGGAGACATATCTAGCCAGGGCACAATCTGCTCCAACTCATCAGAGTTGTGAGGGAGTTCCACCATCCAACTTGGTGCAGTTAGATAATTTGTGGCTACAAATGTAAGCAAGGGAAAAAAACAGCTCTGAGCTCTGAGGGGCATGGGCAGCCACAACGGCTACCTTCTTGGTCGTTGCGTCCCCAATGCGCTAAGCGCTTACCCACATGTTCCCGTCTAAAGATGAGCAGTTGGTTATCCGGGGAACGACCCGAGACGAGATATTCTTTGGTCAGCAGCGTACCTCCCTCTATCACAGTCTCCGTATATCGAGACTCCCAGGGTAAGAATCAAGCAACCGTAGCCAGCTCTTCATCATCAGGAATAAGAATAGCCTGAAAGTTTCACCACTGGCGCTTTTTAGGGCCATTCTAAGTATTTACGTTCCCTACTTAACTATCAATTTCATCGGTTCTTTTTAGCATCCACCTAAGTGTAAACTACCTTGCCAACAAATACATTTTTATTACCATTTCCGGAAGCGATTCGCTGACTAAAAGACTATATTAACTAAAGACGGGCACTATTAAACCAAGTCAGCCATTCACTAGCAGACGTCATCTGAGGAGTTGTTCTTCGCAAAGCTGGAAAACCCGGTGACCGACGACCCTATATTACCCTCTCGACTCTAAGAATTCAACCAGGAATCACTGATCCTCTCCAAGATCTGCGTTGGGCAAACCTATAACAGCTATGTAGGAAAAAAAACTTGAGCCAACGGGACAGCCTCCACGGATGGACAAGTATCACTAACCAATCTCCCCATCTAAGATCACCAAAACAACTGAATCTGCAAATAAAAAAGGTGCTTTAGACACCAACGTCTTCGACGTTATACTATGTATATTATTTTATATAGTAATAATACGAGTGACTACATTTTAAAGTTGCGTGGCAAATTAATGCGTCGTTATAAATAAAAATAATTTTAACGAATCCCACTAGGGCATGTAATACTACTCTATTGAAGAAAGCAATACTATAGGATGGGTTTTTCTTAATTTTCTGTATACAATATTATGTTTTGGGTATTAAGTATGGACTAGAAATAAGTGTGGGAGCATATGTGATAGATGTAAGGATAATATTACAGATGTAATCAGCATAGGCAGTAGAAAGTTCTTTTGAAATCATCGGAAGATTCGATAAAATATGTAGTCTTGGACTGGCCATCTGATATAGTAATTATATGGTATTGTATAGTGATATATCGTTTATAATCGTTAACTTCTTATATTTTAAAATATAAATTAATACTGTATACACTCATTCCCACCATGACTGCATTACCTTTGTACACAATATTGTTTCACAGAAAATTTTTTTACACTCGTGATACTGTTGGCCAAATAATTTCATAGAAGTATAATTTCATTTTTGGGTAACCAAGCATTTGCTGTCCACTGATGTTTTTATGAGATGATTTTGTTCCTCATTCTAACGCCATTAAAAAAAATTCCAACGATTTTTTCAGATACTTTTTTTGACGATACATTATTTCCTCTATGTGAAGAAAAAATTTTTAAATACATCATCATTAGATTAAAGAAGTTCTTAAAGTAATTATTCAAAAAGCCTTGGTCCCATAAAAAAGTATTTGAAGTATAAAGTTCACTCTACAATTAAAGTTGTTCAATAAACATCTTTTAGGTAAAGACACCAAAAACATCCACTTAAATAATAGTAAATCTGTTCTCCTGAAAATTTTTTAGTGCTGTAGTTAAAAGCTTCAACAATCTAAAACTTTCATTAGCCTATTACTGATATCGTTAATATTATGATTATATTTAAATGTGATATTTTTAAATTCATTTGATCGAAAAAGTATCTCAAATGTTGTTGAATAACGTATTATAAACATCATAACGCACATTTTATCGTTTGTACTGTTAATAAAGGACCAAGTGAAATTATAGAAATTATAGACTAAAAAGCATAGGGCCTAAACTTTAAATTCATGGAATAAACTTGATCAGAAAAAATAAAATTAACTTTTTTTGTTGCAAAAACTTAAAAATGTTTGCAAAATTTTTGTTTCATTTGAGTATTGTGGTATCAAAATTAAATATAAAAATATTTATGGGGAAAAAAAAATATGGTGTTTGATGGGATTCGACCCCATGTTAGTTATAATCAGGAAAAAAAGAAAAAAAAAAGAATAAATCACTTGATTAAATTACAAAAAAATGTGTGTGCACTCGGTGCATCACAAGGGGTTCGAAGAGGTGAGGTCGTTCACAAAGAGGGGTATAATCTGAGACAAGATTCTCTATACCCCTAGACGGGTCACGTACCATCGGTATCTCCTGGCAACTCAATGTTCAATATGACTAGCGCCTTCATACGCGCTTAACCACTCGACCACCGAGCTCTTGTTTTCCAATTCGTTAAATAGTCGATTTGAAGCTGGCATAGATAAAAAATGCCATTAGGCAAGACACTCGTGAATGTGTTGATTGCTTAGCGTTGTAGTCAGTATATCTATATGTCCGACCAACGTGTCTGCAATCGGTCATATAGGTATACTGGTAACGTGTTAGAAGTATTTACAAATCGTTCTAGAGTTCCTTGCTGGAGGGCGCTGTTTTTACATCTCTCTCGAAGTTAGCTGACGGGTAATAATGTGTAAACACAGCTATGGGTATACCTCTAAAGTGTAATCACAATCTTCCATCTTAAAGCATATTAGAAAAAAACGAAATTTTGGAGCCAATCCAATGCTATAAATGGCACATTTTGGACACTAACTCAAAGTTTCTACACTCGCTCATGCGGAAAAAACGAAGTATGTATCGTGATCAACGTCAGCTTCTACGGCTAAACAGTACGGAAAGCGTGACACGTGATTAATTGAGAAAATATTTTGTTTATTAAATCGACAAAAAAAAATAAGCTCAAATCTCTAATTAAAAGATTATTTATAATTGGTAATTAAGTGATTTGTTAGTGTCAAGTTCATACATTAGTACGTCGTTCGGTCAGATCTATCCACTTATAAAGTATAACTGTCTGTAAATATTATTTGTCGTCCATTGACTTCTCATGATTACGTTTAAGATGTAAAAGTGTATTACATAACTGTTGAGAAATGTCATTTTTGAGAAAAAGTGTGACATAAGTGGATTTTCCTTGATTCTCTCTCTTTGCCCCCCCCCCATGCCATACTTTCGGTTTCCTTTACAACTCAGAAGGACATTACAGCACACCCCATCACCACAACACATATTTTGAATTTTTTTAATTTTATTTATTTTTTTTTTAACTAAGTTCCCACTCATCGTAGAACCCAGCATCTTCTGCACTATGGTCAAGGCCCTTATCTACTCTGCCATGGGCGTTACCTGGGATCTCATTGCGTGCTTCGATATACGCAATATGGTTCGAGATTTACCGTCACACCTCCAACCTTATGGCGAGTAGGACCTTATGCAGTCAAGAAAGAGTTAACTTAAAAAGCTCACCGGTCTTTTTTAGGGCCATCGGACGTCGAACTACCTAGCCATTAAATATATTAGAACTTAACAAAGTTGACAGAAAACACACTTTAGGGGTCACAAAAATTATAAGCATGCCAAAAGTCGCAAGAGGGTGAATCGGAAGAAAAACTTCAAGTGTATCTAATAAATACAATTTTACTTAGGCGTCAAGAAACTGACGCAGAAAATTTATCGAGATTGAAACAGCAGCGTCAAAGTAGACAAATAAAGAATCCATAACGTGAGAAATCAGCTTTTCATTGTACCCTCACAGCAAACTCTGAAATCTTTAAAGATCCTACTTCAGATTTTTTAATGAGTAGAAAATGTATTTGTGTTTTTGTAGCAATAAAAATGTAGGGTTTAAGGTCCAGGACTTTGTTGCTCTGGTAATAAAGTTGTGAAATATGAGGAAAAAAATTTGTTTTTAACATTAATTTTTTGGGGGTTTAAAATCTTAACAGCTTCAAAAAATAGCCGTTTTCGTGAATTACACGGGAGAAACTGTAAATCAACGGCTTCTTATGGCCACCGATTATTTTATGGCATAAAGAACGCACGGTACTTTTCAGCATAATAATTTTTTTGAATTTTTACACCTCATTATTTAACCAAATAAACTATATGGATTCCGAAAAAATATGTTTTTAATAAGAAGATTTTTGTTCTTAGATGTATCAGGAATATGTGTAAAATTTCTAACTGAAAATGTTTCACATTACATGTCAACACACTACGGTGTTTTATTTAGTAAGTCTCGGGCGAAGCCGAGACGGGGGGCTGCTAGTTAGTTATAAAAAATCTATTGATTGTTTGAGAATGTATTTGTTTTGTATTTTTCTCGTTTTTTCTTTTGACACAACTATGTACTCTGATTAAAATACACACTCGAAACACAAAACTATAAAAAAAAATTCACCCCTCGAAAAGGAGATAAACCAATTTCAAACGCGATAACCAGATAGGTACACGTGACTACACTCAAAGTCAGAGTGAAAAACATACCCCCGCCCGCACGTATCTTACCCCTGCGTTCCAGCACTGCCCGTTTAATCTGCGACGATAATGTAATCGACGAGACCCCAGCGGACCAAACCGAATGAAAAAAAAAATACCACAGCGCCTGATCCCCGGCGTGCCACCCTCGAAACTAATTCCATCCACTTCGGAGCTCGACTGCACCCTCCTGTAATACGATTCTTTTTCCATGGGGTGTTGTGTATACACTGCACTGTCCCTCTGTCTTTCGGTACTGCTTCAAGTCGACACGCGCCAAGGAACATTAATTACGGATACATATACGCACGAGCATTACGTATTCATGGTTGTGTTGAAACGAGCCCCTAGTCGCGAGACGGTTATGGCTGTGCCATGGTTGCGGGAAAGAGGACACGAGGCTTGGAAGAGCTAAGCAGAACAGATATACGACGAATGAGCGGATCAGAAAATTTGTAAGGGGATGGGTGTGCGGGGGGAAGAAGATGAAAGTTCCAATAAATAAGTGGCTAAATTTATGTAAAAGGCTGAGCTTTTTTTATACGCTGGGCACGACTGAGAAATTTATGGTCAGAGCACAAGGTGCAACTTCAACACAAATTTCAACAATTAGACTAGTATACAGTGTACTCGAAAATCGTGTTATGAGTTTATCTTTTGGTGATTCAGGTATGGTTACACTTTTTTCTCTGACAAAAATATAAGACACTTCATCAAACAGTCGTGCCTAAAAATATAGACTTTTTATAGTTGGACAAATTGTATATGTGATTGTGTTGATTACTGTTTCGATGGGGTAGTGATATTATCATATGTTGATTAGAATTCAACTCACGAAAGTCACGACCACACGCATCCAGGATATCGTGCGTACAGTATAGCTTGATATTGGATTCGGTAAATAATTATCATTCGCTCGGATACCTGGACGTACAATCGATACGAGCGTACATGTGTACAATATTGTGTTGAAATTGTTGGAACAAAAAGTTTGTTTCATCGATGTCCAGCTGTGCTTGGTATATAATCCTGGTACTATGTTGTAAAATGTGACGCGCAACGTATCTTTTGTAACGAGATTACAATGTATACCATGTTGTATTTTCAGAAAACGGGACATTGTAACAACGGACCGGATAAATAACGGGTGTTCGATAAAAACGTGTGCCCAGAAAATATACGAGTTTCCGTTTAATCCTAAAAAATAACCTCTTTTTTATGATTTACCGAAAAAAAAAGTGTCAAAAACAATCCAGCTCGGGATGCTTCCGTAACTGCCATTTGAAACAAATATTGTTTCTGAATATTAATCATAAAAGTCCTGTTACAAATTGCTTCAAGTAAAATGAAAAATGCCCAAAAATTTATTGAGGTATGCAAAACATTGGTGTATATATACATCAACGAAAAATATAATTCTCTTGCATAGCTTTGAAATCTCGTAAAATATCGGCATAAGTGAAGGCGTATCCTATACACCCTAAAACTTATCAGCTGGCATATTTTTAATTCCTTCCGTTACTTTTCATCACAGAGACCCAAGTTTCTCCTCTTCCCCTTTCGTCTGTTTGTCTCACCGTCTATCTCGACCTATCGTACAGCTCGAGGGTAGGTATACGTGCGGGGGAGCATACACGCGAAAAAACGAACGAACAGAGACTGGGGAGGGAGAGTCTTGCATGAAATATGCACGCTGCAATCACGTCTGCTGAATGAAGGCGAAAGCTCAGACGAGAGGGTGAAGAATTGCACGGTGGAGGAGTCCAGCGAAAAAATACCTGACGAAAGTGTGTTAGGAAGGGTGATGTGTGGGCCACAGAGAAAAGAAAGTTATACCGAAAGAGGAGAGGGACTCGAATGAGGTGATGATGACGCGACACACACGTTCCGCAGATGCCCCGTTCTAATGCACCAGAGGATATACTAAAGAGGCTAAAGGGAACGCGTGCCGAAAATATCCGTCTGGCTGCGGAAAAAGTTAGAGCTGAGTATCAAAATGAGAGAGGATATGTAATCGGATGGTTGATGGAGTATACAGCGCTAGTCCGGTAGTGAAATCCTGAAAAGGAGAGAGAGAGAGAGAGAGATCCTGATGGAAAAATAAAGGAACAAAAGGCGAGGAGGAAAAAAATACGAGGAGAGCTTGAAAAAGAAGGGGAGATTTATCAAAAGTGCAAGAGAGTGAGGCGTGGGTCACAATAAGATGCAGGCAGACGGGCGAGGGGAGATAGGCAGTGGATAGAAGAGAGGAGAGACCAGGAGGAGGGAAAAAGGAACAAGAGAGAAAGAAGATGGGCTGTATGGGGTGCGGAGAAAGACAAAAGCCACGGTGGTGGTCTGATAGATTTAAATGTGCGCAGGAGTCGAAGGATGAGAGATAGATAAGAGCGCGTGCAGACATTCTCTGCGGAATACGACGATGCCAAGAGGTGAGGAGATAAGGACAGAGGGCGCACAGATAGCGAAAAAGAGAGAAAAAGCAAGCAGTTCTTCATTTATGCCTTTTTTTTCTCTCTGCGGGAATATAGGGGAAATCGAGGGATGCTGCCTGCAAAATATTGCACAAGGAAAGTGAATTCTTCAACTGTTAGGACTAACGAGAAAGAGAGACGTGACGAGAAGAGATGGAGGAGTCGTCGAGCGTTTCGAAACTCGAGAGTGAGACTTGGCTATTCAGCTGAAACTGTCGTATCCCATCATCTCCCTTTTTTTTACGTGTATCTGGTGAGTCTGTAAATTTTTTTCGCTCCCTCTAGCTTTTTCTCTTTAATATTTTCTACTCCTCCCTGTGCGATCTTGTACTAACTATTCCTTCTGCCTTTGTTTGTGATGTTTTTCGTGTTTTTCCTTCATTCCCTTCTATTCTGTCTCAGGGTGTTTGACGATACTACTTTTGATATAAACCTTTCATTACATGAAGAGTGGGTTATTATGATTATACATTTCTTCTTTTTAGGATTATTAAAAATGTATGCTGAAAAAAAAGCGGAATATATCTGGATCTGCTTAGTATAACTTTAGTCCAAGAATTTTCGATCCCTAGGATATTATGCGAGGGCTTCTATCAATAAGAATACGTTCTTTTTAGGGATTTCCTAAAGAGTAGCTGATGAGTCTACTTCCCTAAAAGACCCTTATTCCAAGGATAATGCTCCAGGTTGGGTTCTTTTCAAAAGTACCGAAGGTTTTTGGTAGAAATCTCATGGTAGTCTAAGAAGCTCAATTTAAGGTTTATTGCTTGAAGTTATGTGAAAACCAGAGTTTCCTTGAATCCTATTTCTTTCCTAGACTAGACTTAGAATAGCTGGACGTCTTTTATATCAGGTTCCTGTGTAACATGTCCCACGTGCACTTCATATACGCTGAGCTTTGAAATATAATACGCTGCAAAGTTTCAAAGTCAGATTTTTCCTTATCACTTTTTCAAAAATCAAATCAGCCCAGTTTTAATCATAAAATTAACCCAATTTCCGTTTTTATCATAAAATTAACCCGAATTAACCCATTTTCTCATCCCCAGTAATGATATAATCTACCAATATGTGGCATATTAGAATTCTACTAGCCATCGAGAACTGGCTGTTTTTGTATGCGTATTAAATTCTCTAAGTACGGTATGCCAGTTCTACATCCTTCATAATAAATATAAATACCAAGATATGACAAATCTGTTAAAAAATATAGAAGCATATCTAAGCCCCTATGAATGAAGAATTTGGTTTTCACACTATTTAGTTTTCCTATAAATCTTAAAAATAAATTTTATAAATCCTGCCTTCACTTAAAGTAAAATTGTCGATTTTTCAGGAAGACTTTCAGTACAATAAAACTCGTGAAAACTTTTCCATTGCTGTTCGACATTTTTGCTGTTTTTGGAGTTTTTTTGACACTCCCTTTAATTCAATCTACTATTGAGTTCGCTAAAATTATGTAAGTCACACTTTTGCCCGCTTTCCGCTCGACCCAGTTCCTTAGTTCTCAGGTTCCCTCCTTCTTCTGACGTAATGCACATACATCGTACCCTGACCACGTTCGCAAAAAATCTCTCATAAACTAGCCGGTCCCATATTAGTATGTTAACAGACAACGCGTACATTGTTTCCTGTTGGGCTGAAAGAGCTTGTACTTCTGCAACTATGCCAACAATATTGCTTGCATTGCATTCATTTCGGAGGGACGGAATTACTGACGCGAATTTTCTCCTGTTCATGCACGCGTGCCCACATCACATACATATACGCAAATATATGTAACTGTCCTGATTTCCGAGTAACTTCATTCTCCTATAGCTGGAAGGTCAGTTATTTGCCGTCGTCGGATCGAATTTCATGGTTTGCACACATGTGTGTACGTGAGTGTGACCTGGTAAGGACGCCAACTTTTTGTCTCTCTCTCCAACCAACTCTTTAGAAACTCCACGATGGATTTAAATATCGCGTGCTGTTTCATTGTTACACAGTATACACGATGGTCTGGCGGCTTAATGAGGGAGCGCTGACGGCGCTGACTTGGAACATTGTACATGTGCTGCATTGTATGTGTTCTTTTTCTTCTTTTTTCACTCTATGGACCAAGTGATCAAGTTCTCGTTGGTGCATGCATATAGCTTCTGGCGATGAATAAGTGTGGCTCTTAATTAATGCTAGAAGCGTATCAACTAGAAATACCTCGATATTGAATCAGTGACTTTCTTCGACAAAGAGAGCACTTTCATTTTGTTCTTCGTTTCTTCAATTATTCTTATTACAACAGAATAATTTTTACACAACAACTTTTAAAGGGGAATATGGGCTTTTTTCTTTTCGTTAGCACTCTGTGTGATCAATAATATCCTTATAATGAAATAAGCATTATAACTGTGAATAAATAACAACACATTCGGGGTAACTGCCATGACAATGTTATTCCCAAATATTTCCACTTTTTGTAAGAGCATATCAAACTTCCCAAGATCATACACAGAAAAGCCGAGGAGTGTCTTGCAAAATTGGTTATTGCGCACACATAAATCAGAAGCACCGAAATAGGCGTGACTCGGTCGTTTGTTTGTTTCTCCTCTTCGACCGGATGGAAACAGTATTGCACACGTGTATACCAACACAACCCGCACGCGCTATACCCTTGATAAAGTGCAATTTATAACGTCGATAAGTCGCGCTCGGGGATATTAATTGTCTGTTTTTGCGATTGCATTGGCGTTTTCTCTCTGTTATGGTTTTTCGATCGATCAAAAACATCAGATGGTTCTGGCAGACACGTAGAATTTGAGTTGACAAAAATAGTCTATTGTTATTTTTATGAGATCATAGATGATGAGCCAGTTTTTTTTCGATTACTGTAGTGTACTATAATCTATGGTACTTTTGGTTCGAAAAAATTAAGTTTCGGTATAACTTATCGGTTTTAATGAAAAAAATGTTCAGTATTTTTTAAATACATACTTATTTGTTGAAATATCGTCAGTGTTTGTTAATTTTTAAGGTGAGGTTTGTAACGAACAAAATGGCTCACGCATTTTTTGGTCATCATAGTTTACTATCAATAGAAAACACTTTGAAACTCATTTACAAGGAACAAGGACGATGTTATATTGTGTTTCACACCGTTCTACTTCTAATACACTGAAAAAAAAAAAATATATATATATATAAAACTGAGATGTTAACTCAAATATTTTGGGAGGAGTGACTTGGTTCATGATGTTGATTTTCAAGAAACAAGTTTTCAAATAAGAAAAAGGTTGGCTGATGCTTTAAAGTAGGAGAATGTGTTAACTACTAATTTTACTATGTAATTAAAAATGTGAAAGTGTAAATAATAATAAAGATCAGACTCTAGTGGAAAGAGTTATTTTCCTAAACAATTATATTAATTACTAGTATCTACATTTGACAAAATTTATAAGCAACATAACCACTTTCATAACTGCTCATTATTTTAATAGCATTGATTGATTGATTGATTGAACTTTATTGAGGCCTTGTGGTTATTTTGGCGCCATTTTTTAACAATTAACTACAATTAAAAAAACTTTCTGTTTTTAGATTTGTAGACGTAATTTCCATTAATTTCCACTTGGATGTAGTTTTTAAAACAATTGTGTCATGCTATACACGGTATCAGTATATTATAGTCACACTTACTACATTTATACCTATTTTGTAATAGATAAAAAAAACGTCTATTGTTTTTAATGACAACAAATAAATTTTTAAAATTAGACGATGTTCATTGTTTTCTTTAATCTGTACCTCACTTATTTTGAAAAAGTAACCGTCTCAAGCTTGTGTAGATGTTGTTTACATGGGATTCTAACCTGACAATAGCAATTTTACGAGAATTATTATTATTTATAACTAACATACCGTAAGTTTATAACCATGATTACCTTATTATTTAATAAACTACTGCATGCTGCACACACTTTTGGCAGTTTTGTACAACAACTAAGTATTATTACAGACAATACCTATAGCCCAACGCCTATTACACCTATTACACCTGTGAGCTGAGGCAGTGGTTGGGGCGCTCCGACCACTCCAACCGCCATAAACGAATTAATTTATAGATCGTCTAAGGGAGGAAAAATATAGCAACTTTTAGATAACAAGTAGATGGTGTAAAAAAAGACAAGAATAGGAATTGAGAGGAGGAAGACAGTCGGGAAGCCATAAACTAGACGTCGTCGTCAGAGAACTGAGAGGATGTTCACCCTTGTGTAATGTAGAGTACTTTTACGGTAAGAGGGTGTAATGAAGGATTCAAATGGGTGAGAGCTAAGGGCACGATGTTAATTGAAGCTATTTCCAGCAGCTGTGCCAATAGTCCTGATTAACGGCGTAATTGTACTTCGACGACCTAGGATTTCGAGACGCAGAAAAGTGGCAAATTTTTTGTTGTTAAAGATACTATGAAAAACATGTATGTACAAGCTGTTAGGAGCAATAACAGTTAGGACGCGGAGCAGTTGAAACACAGTCGAGATAGTCAAGTTAGCGGAAGAAGAGACAAGACCAAACGAGCGCCATGCATAATACAGCGGGGCGAGAGAAGCTACTTACATAATTCAAACGTCCGGCCGGCTAGCTATAGTGGGTGATGAAGTCGTCGGTTGGTAGCCCCCACTTCCCTTGGCGTCGTCCTCTCTGCTCTATATACTCTTTCGCTCGGTAGCTCATTGTGTTTTCACCCATACGCTCTTAACGAGAGAGAGAGAGAGAGATTCAGCAAACACCGGCGTGCGTTGTCCGTCGCCGGAGGCCCGCGGATCGAAACGCGTGCTCCTTCCCGTCCTCCTACTCTTTTGTATACGCTGCTGTATTGTACTGCGTGGAGCCGCCGCCCTTTCCCTTCGACTCGTCTACGCGGAGTAATGACGCAACGAGGTTTATACCGGGCGTTCGTTGCTTGCCTGCTGGCCGGCTTCTTTCTCTACATGTCTTCATGTCTCGTGCACGAATAATTCTCGTCGTCTAATTGTTTTGCTGCCACCGGCGCGTGTTGATTTCCTTTTTCTCTTTCTCTCTCATCTTTCTTTCATTGGAACGTTTTTACTACCGCATTGGCTCGCTGCGTGTGGCCTAACGACATTTTAGAGGTTACGTTCAAAGTGCTTCCAAGTTGGGGATGATGGATGTTTGATTTAGGTGCGTTAGATGGTTTTTTTTTTTTTTACAGAGTCCAATTGATGAGATCAACTTTGTCCTCTAATGGTTTGGTATGATGGGCCCGACAACTAAAATTAGTTGCAATAATAGGTTTTCTAGTGAAAACAATATGAGGAAGAAGTAGGGTATCTTTTACAAAAGATGGTATGATCTTCAATGCATTAACTAGGAACTACTTATAGGACGCTAGTTATGAATTTGTTGAAATTAATGGTAACTACGTAGTTGTGATTGACATAATTATGTAGCACCGATCTCGGGGGGTAGGAACAGTCTTTATGGGGAAAAAAATGTGAATAGCAATAACGAGTAAAAAAAAAATTTGCAGTTGTGTCGCAGATTGATATATTTTGTATGGATACTTTTCATTTTAGAAAAAAGAACTATACGAATCAAACTATACAATTTAATTTCAGTTTTATATAAGTAAACTAGTGTTATTAATAAAAATTTACACATGTCTATCCAAAATTATGATGTACTTTATTAACAATGTTGATCAAAGCATTCTGAAATCAAATCTTTCTCAACTCTCGTAAAAAACGAGAAGTAAAATTATTTAAAAAATGTATTACGTGATAACAGTGAATTAATGAAACTTTTGTCTATTTGTGCAGGTCGGGCCGTTAATGCCTGATGGCGCGCGCTGGCACGCAGCGCTGGAGGAATCCCGCTCCAGAGTAAGTACCGCAAATTTTCATACATTATCATCACTTACTACATCATCTTTTATAAAAATCATCCTTTTTCATCGTAAATGCACAAGAGTGCAAAATGTGGCAACGCAAATGCTCCTTCCTCACGATGTATCTAGCCGAGAAAATCACAAAAAAAAAGCCAACTAACTCTACCGCCGAAAAAAATCCATCGAGAGCTTTTCACGACATTTTCCAAGCCATTTACGTACAGCGTTCTCCAAATCCCAAGCTCCGGAGCTTGCGATAAGGGTGTGGTGTTTTTTTTCTCAGAGATGTTTCGACCTTCCCAAAACTTGAAGCCACTTTGTCCCATCAAACGACAAAACTCTGGTCACGTTCAATTTAGCCCGAGAAAAATATCAAGCCCCTCCTCGAGTGAGCGCTTTCTCGACGGGCCCTCGAGATATTTGCATCCCACGCGGGGCGTCGGTGGCCTTTTGAACTCTGGCCCTCGCAAGCACAGTCGTCGCGTCGTCACCCGAAAACTCGAGGTCCTCGAGTACTCGCTACCTCCGCTTCGCTGAAAATTCGGAAGAAAGAAAAAAACGACCACACGCAGAAGTGGACTTGCATGCAGTGTATGAAGAGGGACAGAGGCTGAGGTGCCAAGACGAGAGCTTTATATTTTGTTTCTTTTTCGCTCTCCGGTACACATACAATACACCGTGGTTCGGTACAAAGGAATCTCCGCACTACGATAAAAGCATCAAATTAACAGCTCAAAAGCGCGGACTCTCGTCGGGATGGATAATCCAGCGGCGGAACGTTCGATCGCAGGACTCTTTACCCCTCGAGGATTCTCGTGCCGCGAGAGTGGGCCGAGCTTTTTCTCTCTTTTTATTTCCTTCAGTTTCCAGAGAAGCGAGCGAGTTTTTCTCCGCGTACTTGAAATTCGCACCTGCGGAAATTACGCCTCGCTTACCACGTTTGCGTCGAGAAGGGAATGAAATTAGGCCGACGAGCCGGGGCGCGTATGGTTTTTTTCTCTCCCCGCGAAACCCTCGTCGCCGCGCCACCAGCGAACTGTATAATTTATACTTTTGATTAAATTCGTGAAAAGCATAATTTTAACCGTGGAACGGTGTAGGTGTCGTTTTGACCGTAATTGGAAAATTTTTCTTTATCGAATGTGCTCGTAAGTGACTTTTGATCGTAAGAGTCATGCTACACAGGAACAATTTTTTCATACCACGTGAATCTAATGCACGTTTGTTACGATAATTTTTTCATTTTCAAGCAAGCACTAATCAATAAGTTTTACCCACAAACCAATAAATGTACAGCATGGTTTTGTATTAATGTTTAGGATAAATTACAAACCATTTATTGTATATTTCTGCATTTACATGAATTACTTAACTTGATTTTTTATATAATCTTCAGAAACTATGAATGAGTTTTTTAGAAAAATTATTCCAAAAATCAAACATACTATTATGATAAAATAAACCGTGAATACAGTAAATTTCA
This sequence comes from Copidosoma floridanum, assembly GCF_036245765.1. Classification (NCBI taxonomy): domain Eukaryota; kingdom Metazoa; phylum Arthropoda; class Insecta; order Hymenoptera; family Encyrtidae; genus Copidosoma; species Copidosoma floridanum. The sequence continues at coordinate 324,251 of NW_028321896.1, forward strand.
AATCTACATGTTGATTTATGGACAAGATATAAATAATTGTATCAACGAATTGCGTCATTCATCACAGTAGATCAGTTTTACACGCCACGCTCGCGTGCGGGGAACTAATTTGCATAACGCAAATGTTATTCATCACCATTAGTTATACGTTTTAGATATGGTGGTTGGATATGCATACAACATTCAGTGCTGTAAGATAATAAAAAACCAGTAATTAATACCTTTCAAGTGGCAGACAACATCAATCATCACATTCTTTCCATTTATCTGCACACCTAACCGATTGCACCAATATCGGTTTATAAACAAGATGTATACTATTCGTTTTCAAAAATCACTTGAGCTTATAGTTTTTTTTCATCGCACACTCGCGTTTGTGCAAATAAGTGCCAGTATCGTATTGCCACATCTCCAGTGGAGCTTCAAAGTAATGAAAAAGTCCGAAAAGGCGGTGACATTCCTAAAGACTCTTTGGAATACGTAGAAAAATGAATCCACTTTGCCACAAGATCAAAGTACCACAAAACAGTTAAATGCCGTCAAGTGGTCCTGTTCACCCGGTGACTTTTTAGCGTCTACCGTATCGCACAAACATTCAACTCCGCGAAGCCACCGTGGCCTCTTTCATTGACGAGCGGTAAATTAAACGTCAAGGCATTGATTTTTCCCTGCACGGGAGTCGCTTTTTACACCCATCTGTGCATGCGCTAGGAATTTTTTTTTCCTTCGCTCTCGTGTCGCGTGTCGAGGTAACGTTTGCGCCCGTATGTATACTTAGGTGGGAGTAACGCGAGCTTCACGACCGCTGTTTTTTTGCCGTAATTCGAGGGTATTAGTTTCTATTTTAGCTCCTGCTGCTCGTGGGATGTTTTATTTTCATAGCGCGGGTGAACGGACTCCTCTTTCGTGCGAATGCTTTCATAATTGCATGAACCTTCTTTTTGGTCGCATCAACGGTTTTTGCATCAGTTTACCCTCACGGGGATGGGGAAATTGATGGCTTTTCGATGGCGGGATCGTCAACCTCCATATACACGTTCGTCGGGTCGGAGAGAATTAATCGTTTCGTCAAATATTTATTTATAGAATTTACGGGCCAGAGGCCCAATTACAAATTTTATAACAAAATAAGTGTATTTGTCGAGCGCAGCACACGTTAACTATATTTACAAGGGATGTGTTGTATCAACTATATGAATAAACTATGATACAAAACAAATAACGTCATCGAATACATCATGAGTAAATGTATACAAACGAAAATTAGTTTAGGCAACTTATACAGAGTATAAAATTAAGTATCTGTACCGTGGTCTACATAAATGTGTAGTGTACAAGAAAAGTGTTGAATTACTTGAAATACTTATTTTAATATATATTTATTTTTATTACACTTGTAAGGATTATAATATTTTTAATAAATTATTAAAAAAAGTATATTGCTTACTAAAATACATTGAGATATAATAAAAATTTTTCAACAACTTCACATTAAATGTATTAGCAAAACCAATAACTAATAATTCAAAAAACTAATAGTCAAAAAATGTTATATGATGACCTTTGTGCTAGAAACATGGATTTGTTGCCGAATTCCACGAGTTTTGGGAGAAAAAGTATCAATTACAGGGTAGAAAAAAACGTCTTAGAAGGTGGGAACTGAAAAAATTTTATTTGTCCATCAACAGACACCCCAATGCGTGCAATATACAATACATTCAAACATGTTAATCATCATAAAAACTCCCCCCCCCCCTCGGGCACGTCAAAAATCAAGAACCAGCCCATGTGTCATCCCGTCAAAGTAAAAAATCCCCTCGTTAAGCGCGTCTTGACGGGAGAGCCCAGTTTAAAAACCCAAAAGTAAAAACAAACACGAGCGAGCAAACACGATCTTTGAATCGAAAGGAGGGGGGAAACGCACAGAAACGTCCTGCCCCATCTCCTTCGTGTTCCAATCCTTGTATTTAAGAAGGAAAAGTTGGTGCCGTAGCGCACCCTCTCCAAGCCCCCTGTGCACACACGATGGGCAGGAAACGTTTTCAGCGCCGAGCAAACGGAGGATCAAGTGGTCAGGAAATTCGACGTGTAATTCTCGTAGAGGCTGTACGCCTGTGCGCGCACACACACAAACATACGTAGGATATGTATATACGTACACCCACACACTACCCACTTATGGCTTAGCCTCCGAATGGAATACTGCCTCGCGCAAATTGCAGAGAAAAGCAATACCAGCGTACGTCCGTAACGCCCTCCCCCACCTATCCTCCTGCCCACACCCACTCGCCTCGAGTTCAGGGAAATAAGGCATCGCCCGCGGGCTTACGTTTGCCAGGGAATCAGAAAATCCGCAAATAGAGAGGGTGCAGGATTAAGGGTGTGTGCGGGGGAGCTTGCAATATGTATAGAAGGCCTTGGGAGGAGGGGGGTATACGGACTGCTTCTATGGAAATGAAGGTCGCGAGCAGATGCGAAACACTTCGTGAAATTTCGAGAGTTGAGGCTGGAAAATATATACGTACAATACGCGTGTGGATGTGTACGTCGAACGCCCTTTACGTTGGTGCTTGTCTTCCGTGGACTAATGAGGAGTCCCGAACGCAACAAGCTTGCATTGGTATATAAAATGTCAGATCAAAAAGTTGTACGAGAAAGTATATTTTTTATTCAATAATGTGCCATTGATGGTGATACTTTTCCCTTGAATGAAACTTGCAAACAATACGCGTGGAAGTAATGTTCGGTTCCAACCATCCGAGCTTAACCAAAAAAAAACTTTTACAACTACACCTACCACGAAGCCTTTTTCTTAACCCTGTATCTATCTATTCGCTCTTCAAACCTACAGCGAGATAACAGAAACAAAAAAAAGGAAAACAAAACAAAAACTCGTTAAGGTTCGGAGGTAGAGCGAGAAACATGCGCGGGAGTGACGTGGACGGGCTTCTTTCATAATTAATAGAAAACGCAAGAGGTGAGCTGGGTAGGTACGTCGTTCGTGCAGCACGAAAGGGATACGCCGGTGTGCACTTACAATTAGTGATGGACAAACGAAAAGAAAAGTACAGTAAAAAAAGGACATACATGGGTTTTTACGTGTGGTCTACTTAAGGATACTTCTTTTTTCTCTTATGACACAAAATAGTCGAAAGGGACATTAATTGGCAGTTTGGGTGAATTCCGGAGGAGGAAATGGCTATTATGCTGTACTATTTCATAATTTTATGCGTGTGTAAATAGTACCCATGTAACTGGTAAATTAATTCAACGTCCCTTATCGTTGCACTCCGATATAAATCTATTGATATGAGCTTTGAAAGTGTATAAAACTGTAAAAGCTTAGCTCTACATTATTAGTCAAGGCAGAAAATTGCCAACGAATTTTGGAATTACATTTTTGCTCTCCTCGACCCGAAGTACAGACTCTACGAGGCAAACCGTGAGATGCACGACTAGCTCCTTCACAAGGAGTCCCCCCCCCCCCCCAATATATTTTTCAAAGTAGTGAAGTACGCGGTGACATAAAATTTGTTTGCTTTGTCACGATGTGCGATGTGAGGATCAAGAATGGATGGGCTTCAGCCACGCAAAATTCATGAAGAAGAATTTACCCTTGAAGTGAAAAAAAAATTGCCCTCAATAAACATTTTGCTTGATTAAAGAACCCCAACGAGCACCATACGTATACACCACATGCCTTGTTTGTCTGTTAAACAATAACGTAAACAAACATAAAACGCACTCGTGAAATTTTCACGAAAATATAAGTACAAACAAGCAAACATTCAAGCATCAGACATAATATTAAACACGTCAAACATCAAAGAAAAAAACAAAAAAAAAAAACAAAAAAAGTGTAGAAAAATCCATGGAACTCGAAGCGAGGGGAAGGGCATTAAAACACACGGTTTTTCACTTTGCACCGCTCAGCCAACGCACACATTTGCGTACACCTTTTGGCTGTGTTTACACTCGCTCTCTCCCTTTTCACGGTGCGCATACAAATAGTATACACTCATACACCACAAGGGAAAAAACAAGTGTATGAAAAAAAAAAAAAAAAAAAAAAAAGAGGAGTTGAGCTGTCTGCCCGTGCGCTGCACCAGCACTGATTACTTCCCTCCTCTCGGTGTATGTATACCTACAAACGCGTAAATACACGAGCGTAAGTGCATACGTATATACCATACAACAAAAAAGGGAAAAATGGTAAAAGACGAAAAGAGAGTAAGGACTAATCAATGACCTGCGTATCGAAGCAACATATATCTCTGATATTATGACGCTCAAATGTGAGTTGGAGCTAATAAATATACAGTGGAGTAATGATCAGTGCATGCACAGGTAATCATCGATACTACTCCTTTTTTTTATTTTTAAAGCCACCTTGTAGGGTCTGAAATCGTATAACATTACCTATAAACATGACCTAAATAATTTTATAACATTTTTGTCATCACCAAATGACACAAGTTAAAAATCTCTCAATAAACGTCTAAAATTTGTCTTTTCTTTGCCTACATTTGTATAAATCATATATGCATGATTTATTATTACGTTTTGTAGGTCTTTCTGTTTCTCAGTTCTAATTTTTTTCCTCTAAGGCTATATACTTGCACATAAAATTCGTAACTGTTTTTATTATATCTCTGCGTTAAGTGCGACACCAATACCAAAAACATAAAAATTGAATAAAAAGATAATGACTCCAATATACAGAGACGCAAGGCAGATACACTCACGCCAAGAGATTAGTAGCGAGATATGGAGGAAAGAATTCAATTAAGATGTCACCAAGAGATAAAAAAAATTAATAAAGAAAAGTAAAGGGTGCAGAAATAGTTTCAAGGGGTCAATTTGCATCTTCAACTTATCGTTTATAATCCCTTATTTGTACAAAAACAAACACACCAACAAAAAATGTATACCTTCGAATGAAAATTATGTGTACAGACACATTGTTATCCCTCAGTAAGGTACATACATAAACTTGTGCCGAGCATTCATACAAATACCACCGATTCTTTAAACGAGAAAAAGACACGGAAAGTGTGTATTTTATGATCACTCGACCATGGGGCTGGCGCAACTGCGTGAAATGTAGCCGCAGGGATTAACAATGGGAGCAATGGTCGAATCGAGTTTGTTTCTCGTGGCGAGTTATGCATATCAATGCCCGTCTGGACTTCATGTTGTGCGTTGCGTGAAAAAGGTACAGGATTTAAATTCACGGTTTTATCATAAAAAAGGGCGCTCAGCGGCTGATAATAACAAAACGAATAGCACTGATTTTATAACATGCCACTGACAGGTATAACTCTCGAATCTCACCCAAGTGGTGCGAAAACATATATGTTTGGAAATCCCACAATCCCTCGTGATTTCTGTTTTTGGTTAAACTTTATGTCGCAGACTACGCTCGAAAACCCAAATGTACTACAAATTTAGCTATACAAAATGTGAGTGTTGAGTATGTGATTTGCTAGTAGGGAATATGTGGTTTATTCAGCTTCTAACTACATGAAATTGAACACCGACAAGAGTGTAAAAAGGCGAAACCAAATATAAAAATCTTATTCTTTAAACGTCACTCTCATCCTATACTACAAGTATCACAATCAGAGAAAAAAAGTATTGTATCTTCTAACAATGGCATACTTGTGACTGTCTCCACCACCACCCCCTCGTTCAAACATGTCACGTGCACGCGCGAAGAACCAAAGAAGAAAGTCCATGCATCGCCTGCATATACGGAGACAAGTATACATCAATCTGGTTTTACATCTGATAAATCAACACCGCTGCAACCAGTACCCATCGACCACATAAAACTATAAGTAAAAGGCCGAGCTGCACGTGGAGCTATCACCACTCGTTCACATCTGATTAGCTCTTTCGCTTCACCTCGCGTTTTCCAACAGTTATATTGTCACCTGCACCTCTACCCACGCGTAATACGTTATACATGCAAAGCGATCGATCGACGTACACCCGCACGTTGCCCAATCCCGTCGAAGCGGAATACACCCACCGATGTGCATCCATGTGGGGAAAACGACACGATTGTCGTCGGTCAACATTATCGAGGGGACTCCTCCTGCAGTAGCTTGATCTCCTCATCGGCGTCACGTCAACATATACATATATATATATATATATATATATCTGTATATGATGAATGACGCCACTGCGATAACGAGCAAGAGTGGCCCGCCACCCTTGGCCCCTGTTACATATCGGACACGTGCTCTAGAGGAAAAGGCTACGAAGCCCTGTGCACTGGTATACGTGACTATGGGAGTATACGTAATATATACATGGGGGAGGGGGCTACAAATCCGAGCATCGACCGCAGACTCTGGCCCGCACGCGTGCCCCGGATCAAAGCAAGTCTCCGATATGCCGAAGCTATACGTACACTTTTGATGGTGCTCAGCTCCAACTCAAAAGTGAAACTCTTGGGGAGGTGCCCCCTCGTTGCCCATCGTGCCGCAGAGGGGATGTATTACTGGATCTGCTGGATTGATTCCAAGCTGGACGTATACTAAAGAGCATTGATTTACCCCTTGGATAGAAAGTTTGGCTATTTTAATTAATATCATATCAATTATTTTATGCCTCGTTGTAACTTCTATAGTAATTCCGTGGGATCGGCAAAGTTTAAAATGTACGTTATTGCTTTTGCACAAACGAAGAAATATGAAAACCCTTCGAACACCTCGTACAGCTTACTTTATGGTTTGATGGTTGATTTCTGGGTCTTCTGATCAACATCTCTCTAGACGGACCACATCGAGAGGGATGATCAATTGGCATTCGTTGTTTCGAAGAACTTATCATGGTAGCAATTCATCAAAACCATCCCGCATTTCTCTCGCACGATCAACCCACACTACCATGTACTTAAATTCATTGAATCACGTACACCCGAATCATCGAAATCTTGATACGTGCAGAGTCCAAAGGTGAAAAAAAAAAAATCTATGCGATCGAAGCTCTCCTATTCGATTACTTGTCCAGTGGTAGCTAGCTCCCATTCAATCATTTCTCCAGTTGCACCATTCCCACACCCATGTGCAAGTATATAAACACTCGCACTCCCATTTGCAGTTCATAAATCACTTTGCAGCTCCTAATCTCGGCACGCGCGCCTTCAACAAACCACGCGCTGCTAGGTAAATTGTGACGAGGATTTTTCAGCCGTAAGGGCCGTCCTGATGTCCTTTCACAAAACTCTCTCTTATCCGTCACTTACCCTGTCCCTACACTTTGGACTTCTCTCCTCCGGGAGGTCTGCCACAGGTGTCTGGCTCGGGAACACCAGGTACTCCTAAAAGGAAATAAAAAGGGGACAAATGGGGACACTAAACTATAGAAATTCCACACGAAACACGGGTTATACTTTTAGCAACGCGTCTGCGCCATTTATTCCACCTTCAACTACACTCTCAGCACTCCCTCTCTCTCTCTCTCTCTCTCTCTACATATATATTTATTTTGGCACACTATTCTCGAGGTAGATATCTTCGTGCTGTCACCTTCGGTCGTCCTCTCCGCCGAACTCCTCCCTGGCTCGGCTGTTGGTGGCCGGTACCTAGGTTACACACACACACACATACGGACACCACCTCAAGCATACCTTCCGCTCAATTCAATCTTTCCTATCTCTATATAAACCCCCGCACACATTTACGTTCACTCGCTCGGACCGTCCCCAACACTTTACCTCGAAATAACACCTCGTGTACTGTTCCCAATACAATTACCTTCTCTCTGTCCTCGCGGTCACCCGGTGCTACCTGAGAAGATCCGTGGCGTACACGGGGTGATTCACGAAAAATTCCGCGCGTTTTTTGCAACACGTCGGAGGAAAATCGGGTTAACCCAATACCGAAGATACTTGAACCATACTCGTGAGCGCGATAATTGATTAACCGATTAATCGGTCGCTCTTTTCCTCTCCTTTTCGAAATTTCCAGTTATGAGTGGGAGAATCCGCGATAAAGTTGGAAAAATTCGCGGTGTTTACTCGGCTGGCAGAGGAAATCGCGAGCCGACCTAATTCTGATCGGCTGATTATGCACTCGGGGAGAGTGTTTGCCGAGGAGTTGATTGAAAACCGATGAATTCACCGAGAAAAATCGAGTCGCTCTGCGCTTGCTTTTTCGTTTCCACCGTTGAATAACGGATCGTTGTTTCGGTGAGGTAACTTATAAAAATTGCATCCATGGTATGATTATTCCCCGGGGCGATATTAAGTTTAGCACAAACTTCCGACCCAAGGGACCGAAAAACTTATCTGCGCGCTTTCGAATTAAGGCTCTGTCTTTCTTCCGTGGTATCAAAACTTTTCTGCGGAACTTGGTTTTTCTCGAGCTGCATGAAAAATCTTCACAATAAAACGCGAAACTAGCTCTGTTTTACTTTTATCAGGCGAAAATACACCCCATCGGGAAACTTTGTCGGGTGAAAATAAAACTTAGCAACGCGGTTCGCGCGCCAGCAGATGAATTAAAAAACTTCCGAGACCGGCCATTATGGAAGCGTCGATTGCCCGAGTCGGAAGTGCAAAGCTTCCGACTTGGTTTTTCAAACGAATACTTGACTCATTTTTCCTCTACTCCAACCGGGTTAGTTTTACTTTACAAAAACCATCCAAATGATTCGAGATTTATAGTAATTACTAATGATTCCAAGTTGACTCGGTAACGATTTCATAACGATTTCACTAGTTTTTTTTTTTCACTTGATTTCAGATTGATTTCATTTGGGGGAGTTCAATTGGTTACATGAGTAACCTCTCGTACCACTCTATGCCAATTATTTTGAAAATGTATCCAATCGCGTTTCATGTAGCTATACAACTCAACCCAATGCAAGATAAGAGTTTGTATGAATATAACATGTGCAGTGCCTGAAATCACGCGGTGCAACGAACGCTAAACACAGAGAGCGCCGAAGGTGGGAACGCCCCGGGGAAGTCGGCGAGGAAATTATACTCGAAAATTCAATTGCTGACGGCTTCCCGAGCGACATTGCTTGGTTATTGGGAAGTGGAAGCCTATACTCGCGAGAGGAAGTGGCGCGAGAAGCTGAGGGTCGGGAGAGCTCGCACCACTCGGTGTGATATAAAATTGCGCGTATTTGTGGAAACCGAGAAAAAGTGTTTACAGAGGATGCCGATTTCTTCCCCCCCCCCTTATTTTCAAGCAAAGTTTGCGCAGTAAAGCCAATGCATCCAACGCACGCGATTACCGAGCCGCAAATTAAATTTAAAGCTAATCAAGCCAATGTACGCGGTAATCCCCGCAAAAACACGGACCGTTGGAGTTTATATCCCGTGGGGAATTAGTGAGCGAAAACTCGATTTAAAACATAAATTTTTCCCCTCAACCACAGTCCACGTACACAACCTGGAAAAGCACGTCGAAACGAGAAGAAAAAAAACCCCCAGGAGTGCGGAAGTACGAAAAAAAAAAAAAAAAAACCAAGGGTTCGCTTAGTTAATATAACATCGCCAGTTTAATTCCTGTGCGCATACACATCCACTGGTCCCACACACACACACACCAAGTCCTCGAAGAGCTTTTGACGGTTATACTCGGCGTTTTGGCCGCGGGGCTCGCTACACCCCCGACGCTTACCAGCCACACCTCGTCGCCACCGGCTGTTAATTCCAGGCAAACAGCGCTCGTAACCAGCTTAACCCGTTAATTAAAGCTGTAATCGCGACATCGGAGAGCCCCTCCCCCCGCGCTCTCGTTTGCGCGCCCACGGCGTTTTCCAAACTCCCGCGCGCGGGGGAGTTTACCGGCGTCTTATCCCGCCGGGGGATGGAAAAATTGACCCAACCCCTAGGGTCAAAACTCGCTGGTGTACAGATAAGAAGTGCGGCGCTGAGATGTGCACAGGGGGAGATATAGAGGGGGAGGGGGTGAAAGTTGGACCGGACGATTAGGCGTCGCGGTGGTCCTTGTAAATTGAAAATGTCACTGATACCATTCGGGGGTGGAGGAAATGTTTATTCCGAGCCGAGGGGAGGGGTTTAATCGTGGACGAAGCGAGGCAGAAGTAGCTCGCAAAAGTGCTGCGTGCGCTCGAAAAATCGATAGCTGGGAAAAGTTTTTTCGACGGGCGTATGGAACAGCCACGCGTTTAATATGGAATCGGGGAATGCCGAGCTGGTATGACGGAACAAAAGGGCCTTGAAGTGGTGAGGTTGAATGAAACGGACCACGGGAAGAATTTAATGTATTGACCATTGTTTTTACACTCTGAACTTTGAAATGATTTTATCGTCTAGTTAATTTATTGTTGGTGATATAAATAATGTTACTAGTTGCTGCTATTTGGAGTTTTCATTGGTAAAACTTTGATTAGGAAACTTTTGTGATTCGTACTTCAGTTTTAAAAATGTCGTTACTTACTACTATGATTTGTAAAAAAATTACATCTAGTTATTTCAATACTTTGTTGTTTGGATATTAGGACTTTTATTATATTGCAATTAAATAAATTTTCATATTACCTTGGATTAGTAACATTTTTTACTTGCTTATTTTCATTTCAATGATTGGTAATTTAAGAACTAATCGTATTCATTGCTTCATTAATTTTTTAGTAAGAAATCCAATTAGATACTTATTGTGTATTGTGTGATGTAAAAAGTACCAAAATTCTTTTGACTTTTGTAGTTTAAAGTTGAAAATTATTTATAGGTAAAAGGACAATTATATAAAAAATGACAAAATGATGTATAGTTCTGAAACTGTGACTGCAAGAATTTAAGAGTTCAATTTATTGGAGCACATTTATGTACGCATCATGAAACTTTAAAAAACTACCAACAATTTCCGAGTTCTGAATTCCAAGTAACATCGAATCTTACCATTTTTACGGTAGTTTGTTAAAAAATTTCTTTTTTATCCACAACTACATAATTAAATTACTTCCAACCTTGATTGATAGATGAATTGTAGTACAAAAAACCTAAAGCAAAACAAAAAAAAATGTTTGCAACAATGCATCCATGCAATGGACAAACGAACCAACCGATAGTTCTAGCAATTCTGTTGAAATGTACAAATAAAAATCCAACATCAAGATTCACTCACGACGAAACTACTACATCTCCACGTGCCATGGCACTAGACACGAAAAATTCCAAGCCCCGAACTACGCGTCATTTTATCCTCGCAACAACATATTTTTTACGACCTTGTCTCTATCGCGTGACCATAAAAAGCCATTAAAATTCATGAAAGCTCTTTGGTATATGTATATATATATATATCCACGCGAGATGCAAGTGCACTTTTAACGCGATATTCATTGCAGCACTTCGGAGCATCGATCCCCTCGCAAAAATATAAGACAGCCCCTCGACCTAAAACATATATCCCCGGCAAAAACGTAAACTCTCCCCAGCTAAAACACCCGCGGTATATAATACTCCAATTCGTCTAAAAAGCACTCGGCTGCAGCGGTACAAATGCAGAGCGCATGAAGTCGCAAGCTCATCCTATTCACGACGATGACAACGACGGCGAGTGGAAGAAAAGCACGGGGGGGAGGCGGACCATTGTGAGAAACGCGTACAGCCCGACTGAAGAGCTTTGCATATTTCAACGCAAAGCATTCGGACGGAGAAGATGCGCCACGTATAGCTAATGCCCCCGTAAACTTTGAATTCCGCGACGCGCGCAAGTTAAAATCCGCGCTGGTGCTTTTGGCTACGCGTTATCGCAGTGCTCGATGGAAATAATCAAGTTACCACCTGTCCGTCCATTCGTACGGCTCGCGTGCGAAAAGTTTCAACTTTTATGTAGGTATGTATACTGCTTCCGCCGCAAGTCAGGAGAAAATGAACGCTGTGTGGCTTGTGACGCATCACCACCGGCTACTCGGCCGCCACTTTCTTCCTTTTACCAAGTATTTTTATATTACGACGGTACGCGTGGCCGTCGTCCCCTGCGACTTGTTTATCGCGCAAGCGCGTGGATATTCTCGAAAGTTTACGGGCTCGTGAAATTTACGGGGGACTTTGAAGTTCGGGGGAAACATTTTTAGAATTTTTTCGTAAACGCTGCGCACGGGCTGGAAAACTCTTGTACGTTATACGCTCCGCTGCGAATCTATCGCAACTCGGCGACTGAGCGACGTTTGTTGCTACCAAGTTGTAAGCTTGTTACTAATCAAAGTTCCCCCTCCCCCCCCCACGGTTTTACTACGTTTTGCGATATTTTTCCACAACATTTATCAATAATAGTATCTTAATATTTAATAAATATTTTCTCCTTTTTACAGGCTCCTTTGCCATGTTTACAAACATGATGATAGAACGCACCAGGTGATTTTGGAGCATAACTGTTTTTATCGTTTAACAATCAATATTTTACCATTATTCTAATGGCCTTTTTAGGATTACGTATCGTGACGATGTTGGGACAAGACACTTATTTTTACTCACTGACTGTTATGTTTTCTCTTCGTAATTTCTTTTTTATAATGTTACAAGTCTTTAATAATGTGTAATTTTTAAGTGTGCAGGAAAGTTCAAGTGACTTGTTGTCCCAACATCGTCACGATATGCAATCCTGAAGAGGCCATTAGAATAATGGCGAAATAATAATTGTTAAACAATAAAAACAGTTATGCTCCAAAATCACCTAGTGTGTTAAATTATCACGTTTGTAATGTAATATTCTCAATGTGGTTGTCATGATAGCTTAAAAGTTTAAATATCTCTTGCTACACATTAATTTTTCTCGTCACATTTGATCAGTAATACTCTTTTTTTAAAACATAAAAAAAAAAAAAAACTTTTTTTTATCCAAAGGTGCTTATAAGTTTTACGATTTTATTGTTTTTGTTTCGTAGTTTTCCGTATGCAATAATTAAAAAAAAAAAAAAAGCATAATGATGGCAAACAAAAAAACAGGAGCTACCGTGTGAGGGAATTTTCAGCGAATTTTCCGAGCAAAGCCCGAACCGTAAGCTCATTATCGCGCTGCCACGAAAAATATAGGTTAATTACTCGCGTGCTACGTTTAAACTCTTCCCGAATAAAAAAAAAAAAAAAAAAGGAAAGAAAACGTGCTGCGAGCTGTTTTTGCACCCCTGCGCTAACGAGCCTCGACAATCGGACAACATCGCGAAACATAAATTTGACTTTGCCGTGCAAACATAAACTTCGCTCGGTGTAATTCCTACTGTAATTCCTTGGAACAACGTTGGGCTACCTGTAATAAGATTTTTAAATTACGGAAAACTCGAGCCGGAAATCAAATATTGTTGCACTCTTCTCCCTCGCGTTCCAATTCCCACGTTACTGTTCACTAGTGCTGTTTATTATCGTGAGTACTGTAAAAAAAAAAAAATAGAGCACCCAAGTTACAAAAGGACCTTAACTGTAAAAATGAAAAAAATCCTGTGTCGAGTTGTATAAGCGTATAGTTAAAAATCTTTTTGTGGCAGAAATGAATAAACTTTAGATGAAAAAAAAAAAAAAAAAGAAAAAAACTGTCTTTCAGATAAAACAAAACTATCTTTTTGGAGTCACTCTAAATAAATCTTGAAGAAAAATCAATTTTTACGAATTATAATATCTTCTCAAAAAAATTGACAAAAATTCCTTTTTTTACTCCTAAAAAAAATCACTAAAGTATTTGTCAAATTTTACACATTAATTACTTTTCAATATTTTCCTTTTTAATCGACAAATTATAGCTTGTCCTTATTATTTTGTATACGTTATACAAACCACCAAGAGGATCCCAATGTAACCTTTGATTGATATTTTATTGGCTAACTTTGCAACGTAACCAGACATATAGCCAAGTAAGGTCGATACGTTGGTCGTACGAGGCACGCGAGTTTTTCCTAAGCACAAGCTTCGAATTGTGGCATGCATAATTTCACGATAGACCGCGTGGAAAAAAAAAAAAATAGTTCAGAAAGCCATTCCTCCGTACGTAACGCTCAACTTTTCGAGTGGCCTGAAATTTTTTCGGCCACCCTCATTCTTTTGAAATTACTTCATTCCACGGTTAATTCAGCTGCATGGCTGTGTCCTTATATGCATGCAGTTTTCGGCGTGAAACGTATTCCAAGGTTATTACCCAAGAGGGAGGGACAGGCTTAATTCCCAAAGTTGTCAAAGTCTCGTCAGGTGGGCGTGCGCCAGACACCGAGCTATCCTGCAGATGTGTATATACGTACAACTTTTGGCCGGAAGGGAGGAGTTATTCGCTTGGGTTTTCCCAAAGTGTCGTTATTAATGATTGCGTTATGATGGGGGATTAAGTCCCAACTTTTATCTTTAAAAAAACCTTACGCGCACATTCATTCTGGCCACACGCGAGGCATCTAACGTGCGCCCTGAGCCTCGCTTGAACTAACGTCGCGATAAACGTACACTGAGAGAAAAATATAATAAAAATTACTGTGCTAGAATGGTAATCTGGTACTGTTTGACCATTTATAGAGACTTTTTACTATTGGAACAATTATTTTTAATGTTATTAGTACAGTAATTTTTACTGCTTGTACAATAGAAATTACTGTCCAGAATATAATAAAAATTAGGTTGGCCAAAGTAAAACGTCCCTAGACGGCGGAATGACACCAGATTACCATTCTGGCACAGTAATTTTTATTATATTTTTCTCTCAGTGTAACCATCGATTTTTACGTCGCATCGTTACGCGGATCAACCCGCAACGAAATCGATATCTTCTCCTGCTCCTCCATCTTTTTTGTTTTTTCACCAAAGCTCAAACGTCAGACCCCGCAAAAAAGTAAGTAACGGTACCATCCATTTTGTCCGTCACGGGGGAAAAACACATGAAATTTCCATCCTCACTGTTATCGGCAGCGCGACACTCCCGCTCTATTTCTCCCGAGCGCTAAGAAAAACACAAAGATTTTTCTCCTCGTCGTCAGCAGTCACCCTTGAAGCGATCCAATTTAACCGACGTCAATTTCCACGGCGCATTAAGCCACATCCTTCCCTCCTTCCCTCATCCTTCTCATCCTTGCGGAAGCCGTGGATGCAGCAGCCGAGTATCCGCAAGCTATGGGTATTTCACGCTCGACGCGCGAAATGCGGCACCACGAGGTATCTCGTAGCTGAGCAGGACGAAGATATAATATAGTATATATAATTTGTATATTTATATACGTATGTACGTATGAATATTTCGTGGTAAACGAAAAACTAAATGTAGTGAGGTATATATAGGGAGAGCTCGTAATCTCTCGAGCGTCGAGCGATGCAGATGGAGTTTCCTCGACGCCAATAAATTTTAAAAGCCGTGCGGGTCACGAGATGCTTGGAAAAAGGTTAATTTAAAAAAAAAAAAAAAAAGAGAGAGATTGCATGTAACTTGGATGAATTTAATTTTTTTTTTAACTAAAAATAGTCGTGCAGACTGTAAAATAGTTTGGGTTCGAATTTGAATAGCACTGCAACGCCTAAAGCTTAAAACTTTTCTGTTACAGTTGGATCATAATGTTGTAAAATTCAGCCTAAAAGGATCCCAAAATATTTGGACTTGATGTATAATGCACACACTATTCTAGACTATACTCCAAAGCATTATAGTGTACATCTTTTTTTGGGACTATGATCTTAACTTCATGTCCTTGGTAGGAATAAAATGAAGCCGTGTTATCACTAATCTGTCAAAACAGTATATGAATATGGTAGAGAGGAAAAATACGTCATTCATTGTGTGCTCGCACTGAAATAACGAATAAGCAATAATACGTTCAACGAGTCAAGGTGGCTTAGACATTTGGTGCCGTACCAAGCGAGGAACCCTGGTATGGTTGTGTGGATTTATGGAGAAAATCATACCTAAATCACATATTTAAATTTTATTGGCCTAAAAGTTTTCATAAAATCTAAGTAGTTAACAAATAATTTTCACGATTCTACAAGATTACTTATAAAAAAAAAAGGTTATGAATGCAATTTTTATTTGTAGAGGTTTGTCATTTACTTTTAGAGTTGTGGTCGTTTTAGTGATAAATCCCATAAGAGTGCGTGTTAAATTGGCGAGTTTTCAGTAGCTACTTTTCGAAAAATAAAGTGGTTGACTAGTATTTTTTTTTCACAAATCAATTAGGCACACTTTGTTTACTAAATTTCAAAGTTTCAGAGATTTTTATCACCACAGTAAAAATCAGCCAAGTCACCTTTAACCAATTTGATAAATTCACATCTTTGATTACTTGAAGACTTTAAAAATACCACAACTGCAATCAATCTAACAATGTTTGTATTATTATTATTATTATTATTATTATCTCTCCAACCCAATTTATTCAATTGCACATAGCTCTCTAGCTTTCCGAGGCTAAAATAAATTACCCTCTTTTGAAGGCAACCAACAAAAGCCTCTACTTCAAGCTTATATTTTTTTATCTTTATCTCGTCGACTGAATGACACAGTTCTATTATACACTGCACCTTTCTAGAGATAGATACTTTTTTTTCCTCCTTAATTAAATGTATCGAATGAACAGAAAAAAAAGACCCACTTGACACGATTTCCCCACAATTAAGCAGAACAGCCTCGCACATACGCCTGTGCTTTCACGCATTATATATCGCGTCGTGTGTCATTATTTTTTTTTTTTTTCTTTTTTTCTCAACACAAAATCTCGAGCTCTCTGTTCCTACTACTATTATTGCTATCTTTAATGCGACATATAGTTTTACGAACTTTCTCCTCGCGCAGTCGCACCTTATTTACAGCTTCAAATTATTCGGAGTGATAGATAACCGATGAGCCGTATACATACCTATTTTAAAACGGTCCTTGGCATTCCTTTTCCGATATCCCAACTGTCTTCGTTTCATCGACTCGTTTTTCCTGCTGCCACGCCTATAAAAATCTCCACTCGTTATCTCACAAATGACTTTCCACGTGTATCTTTTCCGGAAATGCATACATATAAATATATGTGTGTACACTTATGAGAGAACCCACGAACGAGTCCATTGAGCTTTACTCGTATAACAGACTTGTATTGCTCAATTGTACATCCACGGCCATTGGTACAAACGATTTTATAAACTGTAATGTAACTATTTTTTTGCTCAAATCTATTTAATTTCTTTTTCATATTAACTGTAGTTTTTTTGCTTAATCTTTATTTGCGTACATGTGTCCAGAATATTTGCAAGTGCTCAATGTTTTCTCTAATCTCGGATCAATGTGAAAAAGCAAATATTCATCAAACCATATATTCATAATTTGTGCAAAACGTATTTCTTAGGTTACTTACTTGAAATATCTTCAATAACATTATATAAATATACAATGGCACTTTGATTCTTTATTCTGTAGATGAGTGATTTTAGTAATGACAACGACTCTATGTACGCATATGAAAGATTTATCAACTGAGACAACTCGAAGAAAGTATTGCCAGTGAGAGTGTGTTGTTGTACATCAAGACGTGCACGCCATTTTTCAAAGCATCGATTGATGAATCTCGTCCGGTTGCTTTTCCGCAACGCTTTTCACTTATCTTGAAACTAATAAAGATGCGGCATAACAATAAATGCAAATTCAACAATGTAATCGCAAAAAAAGGGGGTGGATTCGATACGTACGTATATGAACATTAATTATTCGTTTAATCTTACATGTGAGATCTTACAGTATGAGTTCAAAGGGCACCACTCGATGTAATTGGACAAAAAGGGATCAACTTGCGCGTTAAGGAAAACGGGGCCAATTTGCCACATGGAAAACAACTTATGGTTACTTAATTGTACTGCGTATTTACTAGGCCTCGAGTCACCCGTGCATGCCAACTCAGTCAGGTCCAAGTCTCCCATTGATCGGGGCCATTTTCGGCTTATGCACAAATTTACGTAGACTCGCCGGCGAAGAGCACGTATACATATTGGAATCACTAACCAAGAGAGGCTCCCAAATTTCCTACGGGTATAGCATACGCGTGCATAATATATTGTGTACCAACATGCGTCAGTTGGGTCAATACGTGGTCCCTCCCCCGAAGTGTCTCGCCAGCCGTATCCTCCTCCTTTCGGGTTGGCCTGGGGCGTTTATCACAATCTGTCGAGTTAATTGATTGGTAATTTCCGCGTGGTCGGCTCGTCGGGAGTTCGCTCGGGTATACTCGGGCGAGTTTGGCACTGCGTGCACGGGCTTGCTTGTTTTTATGTACAACACGGTAGCACCATCGCGATATTTATGCGGGCTGATATTAAATTGCAATCAAGCCCGTCTGTGCGCCATCGATTTTTTTTATTGTCGGTATAGCTTGACAACGACTGGGTTGCATAAATAAATGCCTTCGCTGGTAATTGATTTTTCGGTTTTATTGCAGTGTGGTTTGGGAGGCGGGTATCAAATTAACGGGTGGACCCGTTGGCCATTCCCATTTCCCATGTCGTAATAGAGGAGTCATCACGCGATTCATGGGTCATTCATTGATATTTGTTGGCAATTTTGGATTTTGATCGATCGATCGATGAGCCGCAGTAGTTTTTGTCACTTGTTTGACATGTTGATGGATATTTTTCACTTCGTTTTTTATACTCTGTAGGCATGGAGTTCAACTTGTCCGTCTTGCGTAATGGCAAGCAAAGAAAAGTGAAAATCCAGTGCTTTACATTTACTGTGGAAGTCGATGAGAAAATTTAATTTTTGCCCAGTGTATGGAAAAGAAGCCACACCACTACCTGAGATGTTTTTAACGCGTAGTATACTACTGTATATTGATCGACCTTTAAAGAAATCACCTCAAATTCCATTTGATCAGAACGAAAGAGAGAGATTAAAACTAATTAAATGAAAAAATGCAAATGATATCTTTTTTGCATGTGTACTAGAAAACAAATATTTTTAATTCAAATTTAGTAATCTTAAGAGGGTTAGAGCGGTACAGTCAACCTCAAAAGTTAATTTGGATTTAAAATTAGTGAATTTTAACATTATTCTTGATGAATCGTACGAGCTATTTGATATCGTACAGTAGAAGATTACTAATGAGTAGGAAAATAAAAAATTAATACTTCAAAGTTGAATGTATGCGTAATGTTTTATTTCTTGCCTGCTGTATATTATATAGATATACCAATAGTATTTTGTTCAAACTTTTAATTGAAGTTTTTCTCAAACTGTGACGGTAGGCTTCCTCAAATTTTGGTATTTTATTCTAATTCTTATTTACAATAAGATACTACTTTTTTGAAAGATTTGTAAAAATATTCCCCAAGTTACTGTTGAAAATGTCAGTTTCCCAACGACGTTTGCATAAGAGTCTGTGTATAAAATCCTAAGTTTGCTATTTTTTTCTCAAAAACTGTGACGCTATGATTCTTGAAATTTAAACATGTTGTTAACATAATGAAAGCAAACACATTACAATTTTTCGGAGACTGTCGTAAAAACGCTTTTTCGCTCTAACCCCTTTAACTGTGTTTCTATATTTGTAGCCATAAGATACACTATATCGACATTGTCATGCTAGGGGTCACTCGACCAAGAATAACACACCATGAATATTACATCACCACTTGCTTAGACACTGTAGGCGAAGCATGAAAAAAAAAAAAAATCCATACGAAATGACTCTTCGAATAATCTTTGGCAGCTCGTAAGCACCACGAGCAATAAAGCATTATCGCTGTAAAGGTGACACACAGTTTCACGCGCTCGAACGTAACGACGCCTATAAAAGCCGTATCTTCCTGTCTGTATCTCTCGTAAAGAAACTTACCCACACAGGCGCGGAAGATACGGTTTTTTTTTGCCCCTCGACTCCCTAGGCCTGTTTACTTGGCGATAATTTCGCACAAAGGAAGAAAAAGACGGAGATAATAAGAGGTGGCATAAAGAAAGTACCGTGACCCCAAACACCCACGTGCATGTATAGTATACTTGGAGTTAGCTCCTCCAACTTCTCACGCATACCTGCACTTTTGACGGTCTCTCTGATCCGGCAACCGGGAGTCAATTGGAGGTGATCAAGATCAAATGTGGAAGTTGTTTGGTGATTTTTTTTTTTATCTCTGCTCACCAATGAGCTGTTTTGTCTATGTGTGGTGCATGTTTTCGATTCGTTTATTTCATGCATTACAACGGTATAAATCCACCTGATTAAATTACAATTATTTTAAATTTATCTTCTTTAACGGATGGTTTTAGATGAAGGTACAAGCTCAATATGTAACAAGACAAGTAGAAAAACTAGATTTTATTATTTTTCTACTGCAATTCAAGGCGTCAAATATCATCATATTGCATGAAGTTTCTCCAGAAGCAAAATCCTTATTACACGTAATGAACATACATTATGTCAGGATCCATCATTGAAAAAAAAATTGAAATGATTTTCAATAGGCACCGTGTGACCCGCTCGAGCAAGTTGAAAATTCATAATCCAACTCCTGCACGCGCGGCATTTATTGAAATTCTGAGATTCTTTATTAAATGCTTCAGCTGCGGTCCAGACGACGAAATTACATTTCTGGTATATATACACATAAATTGCGGCCGCGAAATGTCCCCCTTGAATTTTCGCCAGTGTGTGCACGCAAGTATGTGCTGTATATTATATTCTACGCACCACTACAATAGGTCAATCTGGACACTTTGCTGCCAACTTTCCGTGCACTAATTCACACTCGTTCTCCTTACTAACCCACTGGTTGTGTGCAAAACCAGGCGTCTCCTTGTTGCATTGTTTAAGTCACATATTTATGTGCTCGTTTCAATGTAGAAACACATGTACTAAAATCCATCTAGCATCTCCTCAAGTTTTGGTCGGAAATAGTTTCAATGTACTGTATTGATATTATTTTTCGAAGAACAAGCATTGGTTAAGTTTCTACAGCCATGCAGGTGTTCTACATCTTCATCTAATTCCAAAGCACGGCAAAATCTCAAGTCCAGTGGTTATTAGCTTTTATTACACAGGAATTGTGGTATCTGAATTTGGTTGACGTTGTCGGCAGCAAAGAATCGTTCCATCCAATAGTCATTAGACGTTGAGCTGCAACAAACTGTGAAACATGTATAGATGACATTGAAATTACAAAAGAAATTACCGCGGTGCTATATCTAAATAAGTAGGGCTGCAGAAATTGTTTCAAATATGTATACGGAAAAATAACGCTGTAAGAGCTTATTAAAGTTTCATAAGTCATGGTAAGGACTACGTGAAACATGCGCTGTTGAAGTTATCGGAGATACTACGGTGTAACCAAAAAAAGACGTGCGACGGTTAAACCTACGTAAAATTAATACTGAAGCAATTAATAGAGGTAAGCCTAAAAGAAACCTGTGCTGTTAAAGATATCAGAGACACACCAAGGTATAATTTTCTGAAAACAATTGATGCTGTGAACGATTTTTAAGGTATGAGAAACCAACACCAATAGAGTTACTAGAGATACACGTAATAAAACCTATGATAAGCTGACACTGGAAGAACATTTTTTACAAATAGGTATAACAAAATCACACGGAAAAGTAATACTATAAGAGATATGGAGAGCACATCAGAACAAAACTCGGGGAAACTAACGCTGTAAAGCTATTTCAGAGACACGAGAATAACAGCTCATTTAAAACTGTTACTGGAAGAGATATTAAAAATGTACGATTGTTAAATCTGCGGCAATTTAAGTCTGTACCCAAAAAAAAAAAAAAAAAAAAAAAGAAGAAGCTGTTATGGTTGTTAGAAATAAAATAGAGAGTAATATCTACGAGGAACTAACGCTGTCATGGTTATTGGCTATACAGCAGTAAATCTATGAGAAAATATCTCTGTAGGAGTTGTAATATATATAAATATACGCTACAGTGCTTCTATATAATGAGAAAATGTCGCTGTAATATTTGTTAGAGATATACATAGTACGACTGTCAAACTCACAATCATACAGACCGTATGGTAAAACCCACGGGAAACTAACGTTGTAAAAGACTCGAAAAATATACACTGCATATAACGCAATATCCTGAATCATCTACAGTTTTTTTTTTATACTATTAACATTAACGTAATATAACGAATCCGAACGAGACGAGCGATTAATGCCTCATAAGCGTGCAACTTAACGACAAGGCCGGTGGTGCATTTCGTTGGCCGGCTTTACGCTTCACCGGATCCACGTAAAACGCGATAACGTCATTTCGATCGGCTACGCCGCCACACGTGTATACACACACACACATATATATATATATATGCGTGCAAAGTGTGTATTGCACTCTGACAATACGCTTCTACGCCCCCTCCCCCTCCCGGCAATCTCGCTGCTCGACGATGTGCACGTATATACCTGTACAGATGTATATAGGTGCGCCTGGCAATTTCCGTGGCTCCCTGCGTATCCGTGCACCAACCTCCCCTTCGGTATTATTATTACTTCGGTTTCAAGGTCGGACGAGCGAGCGCGTCGCGGGCGTATACTTCGAAATGCGCTCGATATTGCAAGACGAGCTGTTTATGTCGATTTGCAAAGTGGACGCAAATCATCGCGCAATCCTTCGGGAGGTGAACTGAAATGTTACGCCGATGAAGCGAAAAAAAGGAAAATCTTGAAATTTACTAATTAATAGCACTGCATACGAGAGACATTTTACTTTCGGCAACTCGATTCTTTCGGTGTTGGTCAGTTATCGATAAGCATCACTGTTCAATGCAGTAAAAATAATGTTGCTAGCAGTTACTCTAATCCTGTTTACCCCCGTTCCCCTACAGAGTCCTTATCAGTGATTTGGACTTCCAAGTGTTTTTTCGAGACATGCAAAAATATGCTGTATCTTCAAATTGGACTGAATTTTTTAAATGGTGTTCGGGTCAAGGGTTTCACGGGGACAACATTGTTAAAGGCTACATTGCAGTCGTTATATCATCCCCGATCCACATCGCTTCCACTGTCTCTGAGTCACTGCTCAACAATAGAGATGAGCTCCACTTTTAGCACACACCTACACTCCTGGACAGCCGACTGCTGACGAAGATCAATCGATGAACGAGATAGATTATTGGAGCGTGTCTCACAGGGGCTAAGGCAACAAGCTACGCGTTACATATACATACTACTTTCCACAGGTATAATCAACGTGCAAGCACTGAGCACCCGAATGCAAGGGAAAAATCAACAAGTGCTTGTATCGTAAGCGAAAAAACGCTCCTGACCTCCGCCGGGCAGCTCCACCGACGTAACGGACACATCCCACATCATAAATATACGCTCGAGAGAGAGATGAAGAAAAGTTGGCAACCCTCATTGGCCTAACGGCTAATGTACTTGGCTACACGTTTAATATATATGCACGTAACTCCATCAGACACACACATGCATACGTACACGCGCTTCTTTCTCCCTTAAACCAATCGGCCGGTAAGCGCGATTAGGGTCGATGAACTCGGCCGGCCGTGCCTCGCCGCCGCCGTGGTATATACTCCCCCGCGAGAGAGAGAGAGAGCTTTCGCGTGAGCGCAGGTAATAACAACGCGCGAGAGGAAAACAAGGAATAAGAGGTTTCAGGTGTGCCGTTTTCGCTAGCGGTTAATGGCTCGGTCGTTGTCTCTGGCGCACCAAGTGCAAAAAGAGCGAGGGTTTTATAGCGTATAAGGGGGGGAATTGCCGATTTTTTTCTTTTTTTTTTTTTTTTTCTTTATTTCTCGTGTTGGAGACACTGTGTATACTGCGGATGGGCTGCGTCAACGGTGTTGAACGCCTGCCCGTCGATTCGTCCGGAATAGCGTTATCATTCACACGTGGTCCTTTTGGTCGAGTTGCAACAGAGTCCAAGGACTCGTTGCTGTTTTTTTTTCAAGAAAATACTCGGTGCACAAAGAGTTGGTGTATAATACATCATTCGGCGAGTGCTGTAACTTTTCCAAGTGCGATACACCCTAGCCGTCAATGATATACCAACAAGACCGGATCGTAAAATAATCATTGGAGAGTGTACGTGGAAGGGTTGATGCATGGGCGCCGTGAAAAACGAGGGACGCGACTGCAGCAGTGCACGTCTTTATCAATGTTTTACAGAGTAGAGCTCTGTGTGTGTGTATTTGTATACTTGTGGGGTGCACACCGTGGAGGGAAAACTTGGACGTTAATTTGCCCGGTGATGGAAAGGTGAAATAAACAGCTGCCAGACGCGGTACTTGCGACCCTGGCTTTTATTTTTCCTTGGCTTAATGATTCATGGACGGTCTCGCATCCAATGCGAATTTCGTCGTTTCGTACACGGCAAGTTTCCCGCTATATATCGGATACTCTTGTGTGTGGATTCGATTGTCGGGGGTGTGATGGCCCTCGAGATTTTTTTTTTTTGTTTTTTTTTTTTCCTTCTTCAACCGTTTGTTCCTCGTTGAGAGCGGTAAGCGAAAGAGATAATTTACACGAACAGCGTGCACGAGGGTGGTAAAAGGACAGAGTATATATACATGGGTATACGTTGCGATGATGCGTACACGGCTTTTTTTTCTAGCTGCTTTCTACACCCTGGCGTTATAATGATGGATCGGAGCTTTCTCTCCTCAGAGGTGATGAGCTTTGCTCGATTTTTCATCCCTTGATTGCGCTGGGGTACTAAAAGTTTTTTGTTTGATCATCGGGTGAATTGCGAGCTTGAAAATTTAATCGATTCAAAAGTGACTTGGCGCATAGAGGAAAAATATGTTGTCCAGAATTGAGATTTTTTGCTGTTATATACCTACCCTGTCTATACATTAATTTTAATTATAAATATTGATCGGTAATCCAATAAACGATCTTGATCCGATTGAAAATAATTGTACAACCCGTGCACATTTATCACTTCGAGTGGTGTACCAACAATTACTTTATATACCAACTAATTAACCTGGTGGAAATAGTTGAAAAAAGTTATAAGTACACAACATTGAAACAGTGAAACCGCCTGTTTCATTGTTAAAATAGTACGCATGAACTATTTGACAGTGTATATATTAAAATAACATGCACTATTTTGAAAAAAGGCGATCTCTGCGTGTCAATCTCATCCCCAGTGAACCAACGACTCGCTTTTCCTCTCCCCACTTAACGTATATACCCCACAAACCCAAATACCGGAGACTAAACGGCAGGAGTACAAGGGAGAGAGAAATAACTGCAGATTGAAATAAAAGTAGGCGCGAGAGCACGCGTTGACCGATCGAACCGACCAGCCGTATATACATTGCCACTTGGGTTCTCTCGCGTGTACATTCAAGGAATATATATACACTTTTGTACACCCATATCGGTCGAACGAGCGAAAAGCAGATAGATGGACGGACAACCAACACCGACACGCGCCCCGGCTGGGCCACTTGACTGCAATCAGTCATCCGAACGACGGTTATATTTATACACCCATCGGTACATATACATATAAAGGTACAGACCGCGCGTGTTTGCCCTGCTCCCGATACACATGCCGGTGTATATCCAACGTTGTACATTATGTGTACACACACAATGCCAGATAGCTGCGCGCTAATGCGTGAGTGTTACTGGGTCACTGGTCAATAGAATGTCTCTCTCTCTCTCTCTCTACTTTTTATCACCACTCGATGTTATCTCTCTGGCTCGCTCCTTCTTTTTTTATCTCTTGCTCGTGTTCTAGGCACTTGGGACGTATAATAGCATGCTTACATGAAGCTAGAGATATGATTGTATTTTTTTTTTCTCAACAAGAGATACATTGATTTGGCATGGGCTGAACTTTCATCGTGACCATTATTACGAATCGTTTGTTCGGTACACATCAACATTTTTATCTATCAGTTTTATGTACAACTATACAATAGAGTAATACATGCAAAGATTCAAAATTATCCAAAATATCAATTCGAATCGTCTCCATTGTGTACATTAAACAACTTTGTACAAACGTATCGATGGAAGTAATCAATGCTCACGTACTTTTTTTTTTTTCTGCTACAAAAGCTTTTTATGGAAACATACACAACGTGAAATTTCGGACACACAAACCCGCAAATCACGAAATAGGTCGGGTCGGCAAAACACGCGCATACCGTATACCACCCCCAGTCAAGCTCACCTCGATGATCAATGGTAGCACTTGCAAGCACCGCCAGGCACACATATGGACCGCAGCGCAGAATCAATGCTTTGCTTGGCTTACGTCAGCGGCTGAAGACGAGAAGCAGAGATAGACGGCAGGTCAGCTACGTCCATGGCTATGTGTATGCTGCAGAGCAAACAATTAGACGATGCCTACGTGTGCACTGTGCTTGGCTGGCGCTTGGAGATGTGTATGTGTCCGTCATACGTGAGCACCACCATCAGCTCTCTTTACTTGGCCAACTACGTGTATATTTATGTACCCAAGAGGGAGAGAGAGAGGGGGGGGGAGGAACAATGTGCAAGACACGGTTCTGCGAATCATGTAGCCGGCGCCACGGACGGCGATGTTAAATTAGGATATGTGCCGTAATTGTTGCTTCGTCGGAGTTCTCGGCTTACTTTACATCATTCTCTTTCTCTTGCTCCCCTCGAAGACGTGGTACTTTCATTTCAATCAAGCTGACTTTACTTTTACCTCCTTTCTTTTTTTTTTTTTTCTTTTTTTTTTTTTTTATTCGAATACATGCATTTTGTGCTCATCAATGGGCAATTATCGTCGTTTACCGCGACTTTGTTAACAAAAACATTGTTTGCATGTCCAAGGATATACATAATAAGTACACCTTTTCATTCAAGGACCCTAAAATCCTTTATGCTTTCCCTGATGGTGATACTGCAATAGTATCAAAGACTGTACTATAATTAACAATAATATAACGATGGTTATTGTAGCGCTCTTTTGTTTATATTTACTTATTGATAATTTAAAAAAGAAGACTCAATTAATTCAAAACTCACGTTTGTTTCTTTTTCTTTTTGTTGTAGGTAAGTCCGAGAGATGTTCACTGTTTCTTCATTATCGTAAGTTGTCCAAAAATCACTTTATTTAAATACAAGCAGTATCCAATGTAGACTTTTCATTGAATTTCATACTCTATTTCATCTTTGACACGATCTTAAAATACATTAATTCGCACAACATTTACACTTTCCAAAATACGTACAAACGAAAAATACATACCAACTAGAATGAGGTACCAAAAAACACAATATTACAAGTAAACATTTCCATATTTCAACAAACATCACCAAGTGGTTTTTTATACCCTTTTCTACGGAATGTGACAAGGGAATGAGGAAGGATTGGAGGTTTGAAGTGAAAAAAAAAAAAAAAAAAAAATGTATTCTACGTTTTGGCAAAATACCCGATCGATAAAGTGAAACAAAGACAACGGCTTGGACCTTCAAAACCCCAACTCTATGAATAAAATGGAAATGATCCTCGCCCTGCCCCCATAAAAAAAGTGTGCACCCCCATACTCTCGCGAGATAATCCAAAAGAGAGTAAAAAGAAAAAAAACATGGAGAGACTCCCCCCGCGCAACTGCTCGAGAGGGCACATCTCCATCCCCCATATCTCCCGTTCGCGCCGCAAGTCACGCGCCCGTCCCTTATGCGGTGCTCTTCCCCACTCAGACGCGGCTCCATATACACATGCGAATTCCCGCAACGAAGGAGCCACGGGGCCGTTACCTCTTCAATTTCCTCGAGATTTTCCCCGTCGCAACCACACACGTAAACGCGGGGAAAAACACGCGTATCGAAGCGGCAGGGAGGATATAAATCTATATATACACGTTTGGAGGCTCGAAACGCGACGTCAGCTTCGATCTCTCTCTCTCTCTCGAGTTGTATAGGTGTACACGTTGCCTCCGGGCCGCTCGATGCGTTTGCGGGTGTCTATCATTGCACACGGGTATACGTGAAGCCGCAGATGCTGTTGTTACCCTGTATGCCCGTCAAGTGTGCGCCACCGCCAACGAATTTATTCTACGCCTAGCCGATGCCAAGAATCGCACTGCCGTTTTTTGTTGGCGTATTCCCGTTTGGCTGGAAATCTGAAGATACGCCCATTAGACTGCTCTCGTGCTTTTTTTTTTTTTTTTTTTTTTTTACCCGATTGGGTCCCAACCTTGGGAAGGATGAAAAAATCTCCCTTACCTGTACTCTCTCAATGTCAGAGTAGCTTAGGTCTTGTTTTAAAAGCAAACTTTTAAACGTGCCAATGGCAAAAGACAATACAAATTGAACAGATGGTGCTTCATTTAATATTGATTATATATTTTATTTCTTTTTACATTCGCAGTATATTTTATTTATTTATGCTTTTTTATTTTACGTTTGTATTACTTTACCAATGCAATACCTAGTCGATACAAATTAATATTTAAGTAATGTATAAATTTACAATGTCACAACTCCAAGCTGCTCTTGGGTATGCACAAAGTTCTGGATTCCTACGATGTACTGTCCTTACATCCGTCAATAATAGTAGTTCTGAATTTATAGTATCAGTACGTTAACTAAATGAGAAGTTCATTTACAGATCAATTAGTACATTTTCGTACGATAAAATTTATATTTCAGAGCTGTGATCTCAGAATAGTGCGATGGATATGAAATTTTTTTTCGCATCATGCTGAGCCCTTTACTTTGATTGAAACGAACAGCCATTGATTCCTCATGGATTTTAATTTTTGAATTTTACAATTTTACTCTTTCTTGCTTTTGTTCAATTGGCTCTACCATTAAAGGACATTAGCTCCCACCTGCCGATGACTCGTTTGTAAATAGTCGCATATATTATCTCAGTGTTGATGTCACAACGCTATAGTTTTTTCATACATTTCTCTGTCTTCAAAGTGGTAATTTTGAAAGAGCTTCTGAACATCGGGAGATCCATTAGGTGCAAAACGAATGACTCACCATCGGGTCCAAACTGGTCGGCAAACTCATTTCGTTTCAACGTACTATTCATTGCTGCGCGTGACTGTTGAACCAACATTTACCTTGGCATCGGATTTTAAATACCTATGCGAGGTTTGCTCGATGCCAAGGTAATTTTTTTCTTTTTTTTTTTCCTTACAAATATTATTAAAATAAAACAAAAGTACAATTTGTCTTTCCGATCCGTCGCAATTTCCTCAAATGGATTTCAGGACTTCGAATACCAGTTGTAAGACGCGACACGACCCAAACAGCTTATCCGACTGTTGGCAAAAAAGTGCTCGTCAATTCCCCCATAATCCGTTGGAAGGCACGAAACCATCAGTGCGTGGAAAATAATTCCTACCTCGTGTCCCGGGAAAGGGAAAACTCGATTGATCACATCCGCACCGAGACTAATCCCTCCGACTCTCGAAATCACGATCGATCGCACGGCGTCGCTTTGACCGTCCCCCGTAATCCCACCTTGTTCCAGCTGGCCCGCGTCGTTAGCCTATTATTAAATTTAAATCTTCTTCTTCTTCCTACGTCTGCGATTTTTCTTAAACCCCGATGCAAAGGACCGCGGAGGTATATCTACGTGTGTTGGAGATCGTTAATTCCGTCCAGTTGACCTTGGCAGGAGAGGCCTCACCCTTTGCTTTGAACCCCACGCACCTCCATTCGATTTGAGCTCACGCTGCGCCTTGGATTACAGCCACCACGGCGGTTTGGCCTTTTTTTTTGGCTCCAAACCATTTTTTCTTCCCTCTGCTTTTTTGGTATTTAATTAGAAAACTTTACAAGGATTGACGATGATGGACGTGATTCGATGTATCGGCGCCCGACGGAGCTCGGCCCGTGAGGGCGGAAATTCAATATCAGGCTTCGATCCTACGCCAAAGGGCTTTACTGCAAGTTGCCGCTGTTGTTTGCACGAGAAGCCCGTACAGCGAGAGATTGGAAAAATACAATCGACTCTGATATCGCGTTTTTTCGTGATTTCACAAATGAAAAAGAAATGGAGGCAACTAGTTATGGAAAACCCATGCACTGCTCAAAAGGTATTTGTATAGTTCAGTGTCTCGGTGTAACTACCAGCTCGTGTACAGGACCTCAGTGAGGTTCCACTAGAGTGACAGCAACACCGGCTGACTGCATCGAACGTCAAGTGTGATTTGCCAAATTATTCCGCAAACGAAGGTAATCTGAGTAGAAGTAGCGGAGGAGGAACAAGATCTCGGGTGAGAGACATTACAGGAGACTTCGGGTCTCCCGTGATATATCTCCATCCATGAACGTCTTCTCTCTAACGATCTGTTGTTACCTACGGATTTTGGATAATGTATGAATTACAGTGACGTTGAAGTGTACAAGTTATGTTACAATCTCGAACATACTATAAGGAAATAAGCAACGGAGCAACAAAAATTTGTTAAAACCAAAGTACCACTCTTCAAACAAACGTACATTCTAAATGTACAATGTAATGTGAACAAAATCAAACCACGAGTATATGGATAACGAAACTATGCAAAGTAAGAGATTACATTTGCAACCAATTCATTTCTGTACGGACTGGCGTTTGATGAGTATGAACAGTAATAAAGGACCATTGACATGGAAAATTGTAAATTTTTAACAACAATAAAATATGGAATTTGAACAAAGCCTGTGACAGCGGACCTTGACGTGGCTAAAAGGTTTACGTATTTTGGGAAATATACGGTACTCGTGTATTTCTAGAGCAACGACAACACGTTATACGCTTGAAAGGACAATGCTAGCTTTGCCTTCGAGTGTATACGACTCGAGTGACGGGGGAGCAGTGTGCTACATTGCCATGAATCTAATAAGATGACGGCACAGATTCCATTTGCCTCGTTCGCACCAACTCCTTTGGCCCTTAAGTGCACAACCTCGTAATCGAATATGTGCACGTGGATACATGTATACACGTACCTATCGGTTCCCAAGGATGTCAAAGCATATGATACAAGTATATAAGGGGACACGGGCGTTGTTACCTAGAGTGCATCCCAAAGCCATTCCTCCTCTTCCCAGGATAGACCGGCCCACCCCCTCCCCAAGCGCCCGGCAGTCGCCCCCGGTAAATGTTTCCTAGGTGTGTATGTACAGGTTGGCGGTACCACCGAGTAATCCCAATTACGAGATTTAATTACGCACTAGAAGTGCTTACGGCCAAGGTGCGAAGTATAGGGGGGTAGGGGGCAGTGTCGTCAACCCCCGACTCCGCGGAGCGTTATGGTTTAATGGAATTCTGCAGCAGCGATTTTCGAGAGGTTATGCATCCGCGTGTGTATATATATATACATGTATATAATGCGCTGTGTGTCTACATGTATAGCGTGTTTGCTTATATAATCCGTTTTAGGTTCCCCGAAGCGTTACTACAGTGTGTAGAGCGAAAGTGAACTCTGAGCTTCGTTTTCCCGAGTATTTGTTGGTATATACACACCGAGTGATATATAAGCCGGCTTTGCACGATTATTTGCCTCCTTGATCCCAGAGGGAGGGGGGGTTTTGATGGATGGGGCTACTTGGTTGGTTGGCTGGCAGAGTTTGAAGGGCCGTACCAAGTGGGATCGCGTTTTTTCAGGGTGGTTATCGAAGGATTATTGTACAGTTGGTTATAGACCTGAAATGTTGCTTATGTATTCATGGAAGTTGCAAATTTCAAGGAAACCCGTATCGGAATCCATACAGTCGTCTCCTGTGCCAAGTACATGTAGAAACACAAAGAATTTCGTTAACTATTTGATACCAAGGAAAAAAGAGGATAGTAAGACTCCAATCGTGAGCTATGTATTTCTTGTGGTAAACAACAAACCGTATGAATTTCTGTATATACACGTCAAGATGGAATAATGTTTATTTCAAGCATCAAAATTTAAGTGAGCATTACGAATGAGAGTGATTAGCTGTTCTCTACTTCGTGGAAGTACTTCCATACGTCTTTGCAAGTACTTGTGCAGAGAGCTCGGTCTATATGTGAAACTCCAGCAAGAGCCAACCGCATCGTCGATATCCGCGAGCTGTTATCGTCGCGTACCCGGAATTCTAGTACCTAAAGACGCTTTCGATGAGCCAAAGGAGCATCGGTATCTTCGCTGCATTACCCGGCAAGTTCCCGCGTGTATCACAAGCATCACCCAAAGTATCAGTACACCAGCAGCATAATTAATTTCACGTGTGATTAATTGCAAGCCCTTTGTGATCTTTTAATCCGACCCTCTGAAGCGAACGATCGATAAAAATCTCCTTCCCTCTCGAAGGACGCTATACGTGTGGACGGGTATCAAAAGATAAAGTGGAGGGAGGGCGTGGAAACGCTCAAGGAGTTTCGGTATCACGAGCTTCGCGCATCGCTGAACCTCAAAGCCCAGTGACGACGCTCGATCGCTTCTTGTCGCGTGACTTCTGATTAAGGCACCCATACACGATCTTCGCCCTCCGTCGGTCGCCTTGGATATTTAAGTTTTTCGCTCGTCACCAAATATTCCCCATACAACTAATACATCAAAAACAAGGTCTGCATATAGGCAACTTAAACTCGCCAGTGCAGGTCAATGGACGATTTCTCCAATTGCCGTTGACCCAGTGGACTTGCCAATACTGCCGTTAACTCTCGGTACTCTTCTTTTGTTTCCATACCCGCAAACAGTACGAGAGTTCTCGTCTTCTTCTACTTCTACTTCTTCTTCTTCTCGATTGTTTCGCACAGCATGATCTCGCGCTCTATAATTAACAAACGGTCGGAGCTGCCGTCGCAGCGTCTTTCCGTCCCTCCTGTAACCAGAAATGCACCGCAGCGGGGGGACCTATTATAAGTTTTGATTGTGTATTCAGGGATTTGCTCTCTCTCTCGAGAGAGAGAAAGGGGCGTTATTAAGCGAGATATTTATCGTCCTGTTTTCCACGCAGGGCAGCCCCTGGAAATTGATTAGCCGAGGAAAGTGTTGTTGTTTGCTCCACCTCGATCGGATTTTGGTCTAGCTTATTGTTACTTGGTTTCCTTTTCTGATTCATCCATTGCTTTTTCTTGTCCATCGGAACTTTCCTTGGTACTTGATGCTCGCATTGGTTTCCGTTGTAATAAACGTGTGTCATCCAGGGGGGGGGGAGGCTTACCCGAGGCGCGTTTTGTTTTCTATACGGACCAAGAGTCCAAAAGTCCAATATTAGAGAGCACACGAGGGCCTTGTTTACTCCTCCAGAGAATGTCCTCGTACGTCAGAGCGAGCTTTGGCCCGCGGTAAGGGATTTTCCTCGTATAAACTCTTATCCCCCGGCTCGCGATTACGGCCCCGCTCGGAACGGATGCTGGGGAGCAAATGTTCCGTGAAAATATCGAGACAGACTTTTCGGGCTTCGGCTCGAGCAAGGGAGCGTCCACTGGATATTCCAGGAATCCACTGACGCTGTAAAACGGGAAGAAAGAAAAAAGAGGAATCTTACCAGGACTGAAAACCAAGCAGATGGGACGCAGCTCGTTTGCTCCCATTGCTCCTTCGCTGTGTCTGGATTTCACTGATTTTGGAATTACATTATTGTTGTCGACATGCACGTAGAGGCACTGTTCATCACTTCGAATCGGTAAAAGCCTTTGAGAAAATCCATTAGGAGCACCCCTTATACCTAGTTTGGCCAAAAGAAAAGGGACATAATTAAAGGGCGAAAAAAAAGAGGATCTGGAGTAAACAAATTAATTGCATCAAGAGTGCACCAACGAGCTGAACTGTAATTAAAAAAAGTAGGCGAGCGCGAATCCCGAGAAAATCAACCGGAGATGGAAAATTAAGGACGTCCGGTTAAAATAACACGGGGAAGAGAAGCGAGCAGTGCCGGGTGGAAATGCGCAAACGTTGTCTATACGGTCTCTCGTTGTATATCTCCCTCGAGAGTGCTTGCTCTCGGAATAGCAGCACCTCGAACACACGGCGAAACGCGAGCAGCGGCTGGTGTCGCTCGTTACGCTTTGCCGGTGCAGCTTTGCGTCCTCCATCGGGAGAAAATACTCGCGCTTTCGAGAAATTAGGTCGCACTGCCGCACGGACCGAGGAATTGCCGGCTTATTTGCACCTCGAGGGCTCTTGTCCACGCGCCTATATATTCGAGCGCGAGGATCGAGAGTGACGAGCCGAGTGTCTTTTTTCTTTCGCCAAAGTCGGAACTGCTCCATTTTCGAGATATCGTCTAAGCTGCTCGCCAAGCCCGTCATTACCGTGAATAATGGCTGTTTTGGATCACGCGGCGCGACAAGCGTCTAATTGCGCTCGAGTGGCGCACGCGCCGAGTCATTAACGAACGCGTATTAGTATTCAATTGGATTTTCATCTAATTCGTCACGGTGGGCTTCAACTCGAGCTTATGCGATCTAGTAGTTAACTGTGATTGCCGGTCAAAAAACGTTTCATTTTTGTTTCAACTAATTTACGAAGCTATTGTTCATAGCAGGCTTTTCTTGCTGTTTTTAGCACGTCTTTGCTTCTTTATTACTTCCTTTGTCATCAAATTAATACACACACACAATCTAAAGTATGCCTTATTCAAGCATACATAAATTTTATTTCTATGTTGAAGGAATCACATTAAGAAACTGCACAAGATATTTTATGTGGGTTTTTACATCGCAGTTTTCATTTTACGCTAGTACGGGTCATGAAAGTAGTTGGTAAAATGTAAAGAAAAGTGAGGTGCGTTCAAAGAATCGTGTCAAAACGTGGGCTTGGCAACTACTGCAAAAAAAAAAAAAATAGGACGCTTCAAAAAGTCCCTTTTAGAGAGCCTTTTTAAAACTCACTGTGACCTTATAAACACGTAAGAGTACTACTAGTGTGAAAAATGTTCTTTATTTTTTTTACAACTTGCGAATTTAATGACTATTTCAAAGGATGAAACAAAAACATTTACATGGTCATTAGCCAGTTGTACGATTCAAACAAATTTTTATGAGTTGTACCACATGACATTATTCTACATTTTGAAACCAAAAAAAAAAATTTACACTTTCATGTTTAGACAAAAAAAAAACTCAAAGCCCTCCTCTAAACCAATACTCATCACTTCAGCCACAATGGCACTTGAATCAGACGCACCAATTGACAATTTCCTATCGGGTTCACCGGCCCCAGTAGCACCCAAAACAAATAACGTGAGAATCGTCACTACATACCCCGTCTGACCAATTTCAGTAGAAAAATCCGCGTTAGGTCAGACAGACGTGAAATTCAAGCGCGTGTGGTTGCACCGACTTCGATGGGTTCGATTATTTGTGCGCGTGTGGGTGTTTTTTTTTTTTGCCCGAACAATGTACGATACAGATCAGATTACCGTGCAACTGCCGGTAAGAGCAACATCGATTTAACGTTTCGCTATTTCACCCATTTCTGGTCCTCCCCTGCAGAAACAACACCTTCTCGATCCCTTTAATCTACTATCCAACGTGTCGTATTTTGTTCACCTTTGTGTACGTTTTTATTTATTTTTTTAAGGGAAGCGGGTTTTTTTGTGTACTTTTTGATCCTATCACGAATTCAATCATTCACTGTTTTTTTGCAACCTGAATGTGATAATGAACTTACCCAATCAAGTTTTTCCAATACGAAATTTCCTTTATTAATCCAATACTCATCAATAATAGATGTAAGAACCTGATTCTCCTACAAAGAGAAAAAAATACAAACAGTAAAAAAAAAAAAAAAATAAATAAAAGTAAGCTTCAAGCTGACTTATGAAATTGGCGAAATGAACAAGTATTCCGAGCGAAAAATAACCCGAGGTATGAGCCAGCCTCTTGCGAAACGGGATAAATCCTTAATTCCACAATGTTCCCCAGTCCGCTCTTCCTCTCTCTTTTCTCAAATGCCCGGATAGTATTTCTTAACTCCCAGACTCAGAGCTTTTCTTGACCCATAAAGCTGAAACTCTCTCTCTGTCAAGATATTTTTCTTTGCTCCTCGTTTTTGCCCGTCTTTTCCTTTGCTTCGCGAAAAATCGGTAAATACCCCGAGAGGCCATGTGTCCGCCTAACAGTCGCAAGATAAGAGAGAATACGCGAGAACGCGCGAACTCACGTTCTGTTGTTTCTCTATTTTTTTTTTCTCTTCACCCCTTGCTACGTGTTATTAAATCTCAAAAACTTGTTTCAAGGAAAAAATAGTAATGGGAGTTCTCGTACAGTGTCAAGAATCATCTTATAACTTATAGAGTAAACACTTTATTATTTGTGTTTTTTTTTGGGATTTGCATCCCTAAGATTGTTTATGCTTTTCATTCAGCCGTGACGGAATGGAAAATGAAAAAAAACATCAAAGTGAGTAGCGACTTCTTTAACTAACAACTATTCTGGCTATTCGTGTAAAAAAAATCTTAAACTAGTTGCGCATAAACGAGCGATTAACACTCTACAGATTTATCCCTTTGCTGTCAACTGGTCACCGAAATCATCCATTATTCCTCGGATCAAAAATCAAGCACCAAGTAACGTCTCCTGTTGAACTTACACCCAGGAAGATAATGATTCTTCAGCCCCAGCCAGATGAACCGTCGAGAGATACGATTAAAACGGTCCACAAAAGAGAGATCTCAACGTGGAGGGAAGTACTCTTTCCCCACTCACTCCACAATTCCTCTCGAACCGCTTGCTCCTATTTCTCTTTGTCCGAATTTCCGGCGGAGAATTTCCTTCCTCGACCCGCTAAGCACCAACAGTACAAGTACATACATACTATATACACCCAGCATCGGTCGCAACGTTTTCCGTGCGATATCGAGCATGAACAATCCGGCCACTTCGCGAAGCTCGGCTCTCTTTAACGGTTCTTCGGCTACGAGCAGATATATAAATATGCACAAGCGTATATTATCGTTATACGCAGTGGTTGAAAAGAAGCTCTCGAAGAACGAACGGCACAATGGTCGAGATGGCCTTATCGAGACGAGAAAGCTATAGAGAAAAGGGGGATCGAAATCGTTAATCGTTCCCTGATGGCTTTAAGGAGGGAACGGTGAGGTATCTGTGGCTAAACACAGATGCACCGTCATCCTCCTCGAGGGGTTCAACTTTGCAAGCAAGGTAACGCCATAGAATAGGACTGCCCTTAGCTCTTTCGTCGCAGAATGGCATTGAGTATCGAATCGAGCCAACTTTTTCGGAGGGACGCCGTTTGGAGGTGCAAGTGTTTCCGTTGGCATCTTCGTGCAAGTTCTCTCTCTCTGTTTCTCGGGAAACAAAGCGTCGTCCCTCGAGTACACCGAGTCTCCGCACAAGCGCCAGACAAACGGTGCGCTGCCCAGATACGGCACGGATCGAGGTCTTCTCCATGGAATCGCCAGAGATAGCAACCCGCTGATGCTCCTTCTCTTTGTCACGTGTAGGTCGGTCGGCTTCGCCCATGCAGTATAGTTTGCGATAACCAGTGGCCTGATTCCCGAATAATTCGATTCGCTTCGTTAGCGCTCTCTCGTTGCCCAGCTTGTTTTCGCAGTTCTCGGAGCTTCCCTGAGATATTTCGGCGCAAAAGACTGCTTGATTAGCAAGTGAGCCGGTGATTGTTTGGGAACGCTAGCTTTTGGAATGTTATCTAGACCAACACAGCCAGTATACCATGAGACTCATGTTCGATAACAAAAATCTTCGTCAGTTGAATTGCTGGCAAACAGACGCATACACATCGGTAAAGGACCTCCTCGAACGAGGCCAATCAACCCCCCATCCTAATTACAAAGGATCAAGTATCCTACCTGTATTTACAGTAGTTCGAAGATAGCCACAAAGCCTCGTAGTTAGAATTCGATGAGTAGAGTAGCCCAGAAAAAAAAACTTGTAATTTACAACGAGTCGTGTAAACTAAGGTGGCAACCTATAGATTTACGGAAAAATCAACAACAAACGCGTATTTCCTGCAGAAGTATACAAGTATCATTATCAAGAAAGCCGTGCTAGATACGATAAGGGGGATACGAGTATAATTACAATTGAGCCCACCATTCTGGCACTCATCCAGCAGGAAGAAGTAAATTTTGTTTCTAACGAACAAGAACCATCAAAGTAAAAACACGGGGAGGGGATGATGATTTTTCAATTGCGTGTTTCCGTGAAAGCGACAAACGTAACGAGGAAGCGGCTTTGAAAGTCGGATCGGGCTTATGGATGAAAGGACCGGGCGTGAGTGGCGAGTCACATTGCGCGCACTATTTTAGGGGTGGGGGTTGCGAGGCAGAACGGACCTTTGACGTCGAGGATCCGGTGCTCGGCACGTAAACGACACTCGAATTATACGCCTACTCTTTTGATCGCTCGCGTGCCTCTCTCTCTTGTCACACATACGTACATTGTTGTTACCTCGTGAGTTTTTCTCGCTCACGTGTGTAAATGTAGGATGGGGGGAAAGATTCTCTTTTTCATTAAAAAAAAACCGATCGTAAAACCTACCGGCAAAGACTTTTGATCTTCATATGGGTTATGTGGCTAAAGAATGAAAAAAAAAAAAGGAAAAGCGGTGGGAGATCTGCGACCGAAGCCCTGCCCCCTCCCACAGACTGTAGTAGCCTGTAGAGCAAAGGTGGCTGGGTCGAGAAACTCTCTTGGTAGCTCGAGTGGGGGACGCTTGAACTTTCGTGCCGTTGACTCGAGAAGAGAAGCTGAAGAGAAAGAGTGTCTTTGAGGAGGCTTTCGACTTTTGCCGAAAGTCTCTAACCCAAATTCACGACGACACTGTTACATCCACCGGCGCGCTACCGTGGGGGTATGTGTGTCTTTCAAGACGCTTGCAATCTTTCTCTCTATTATGAATGAAAGGTGCATACATGTACGTGCATGCAGTGAATAAACTCAGTGGACGGAGCCAATGGAGGACGGTCGAGCTTTCTATTTGTACCTGCGAGCTCTTCTTTCACGTGTTCTTGTGTCCCGACTACCGTTGCCTCTGTACTTACGACGGCGTGCACCGATGTCGCTTTATTTTTTCGTGTCTAAACTGCCATTGTTTGGATAATTAAGGGAAAAATAATCAGCCACACTTTATCTAGCACGTGACACTGTATACGACCTATTCCGCTGTGGACTTGTAGCTCCAATAAATTTTTAAATACATCAACTTTGCCAAAGAATA
Organism: Copidosoma floridanum; assembly: GCF_036245765.1. Lineage (NCBI taxonomy): Eukaryota > Metazoa > Arthropoda > Insecta > Hymenoptera > Encyrtidae > Copidosoma > Copidosoma floridanum. Next base: position 363,263 of record NW_028321896.1, read on the forward strand.
CGCGTTTAATTCTTCAGCTCCCCACCCCCTCTTTAATTTCACGGGCAATAAAGTTTCTTTTCCATCAGCCAGTTTTTTTTTTTTTTTTGTCCGTCAGTTTACTCGCTACAAGCACTTTGGAAATGATTACGCGCGCCCGGGCTCCTCTGGTAATTAAAAACTATATCGGCACTGCCAATGAAACCAGTAAGTAGACAGGGGGAGAAAAAAAAAAAGATGAACAAATCGGCCCCACCCTTTTTTTTCTTATTGGAACTTCCTCTTTATTACGCAGATGCTGCTGCTGCACATCGACTACTTTTCCATCAGATCAGGTGCTCCGATCGAGCTTAAAATGAAGGAACCGGGCTGTGGAAGTAGCAGAGCGTGGTTATAATAAAAAGAAAAAAAATTGAAAAAGAAAAAGTAAAGTAAAAGTAAGAGGAAGAAGGGTGAAGGAAAAAACAATCGACGACGACGAGGAGAGTTGTGAGGGTAATTCACGGGTTCAGCTTATGGGCAGATTCCTTTTAGTAGCCGGCATAACGTGGCCTCTACTTTTTCTTGATGATGCTGGGTAAAATCGAAATACGTATATCTCAGATATAAGATATATCTATTATTCGAAATTACTATTTAGAGCGCTGCACGTGATTATCAAACGAATAGTTCAATCGAGTGTGGTAATGAAGCCGGACGGAGGATAAAAATTGAAAGGGAGCTTCTGCTAGCCTCTTAAGTTCGCTCGAATTCACGTAGGTATCCGATGGAACGGACCGAGCTTTTTCACGGCTGGATGGACACAGCAACTGTGTGTGTGTCGTACGTATAGTTGCTCGATTTTCACCGGACGGGCTCTCTATATCTCTATCTCTCGTTATACGGGAATCAGCGTAATGATGTTACGGGCTCGTCGAGAAGTGAATTTCATGAGAGAGAGAGAGAGAGAAAAAAAAGAGTTCCTGGGAAATTGGAACGGCTGAGGGAAATCGGAATTTTGTGGAATACAATTATATTTGAATGTACCATCGATATTCGGGGGGGGGGAGAAGGGGTGAAATTAAGGTCGTTTATATTATTTCAACGAGTTGGTAATGGAGTAGGGGCTGATTGTACTCGATCTAACGCTTTGAAAGTGTTTACTCGATGAAGGTTAATTTTAGTGGTAGCTATTGAAGTACGGGGTGTTGGTGTTATTGGAGAAGATTATTGTGGTGAACAATAGTTTTTTGGCTTAGGATTTGCAATTTTTTTTACAGCAATGCTAGAATATATACAAATTCACTCTTTTGTTGAACAACGCAAACACTGTGATATGTTTTTCAAGATATCTATGATGAGAAATACATTCGTCTTTCCAAAAGTACCTACAGAGAGAAATGTAAAGTTTTCCAAATGGATCCGGAGAGCAGGTAAAACTGTGTCAGTGTGTAAGCATTGAAATCATCTTTATCTTCGTCCTCGAAAAAAATTGCAGGAGCAAATATTTGCGAGAGAATAGTCCCAATTACAAAGTCCGTTCTTTCATCAAGGGAAAAATGTAGAAGTTGGGGTGGGGGGAGGTGAGAGAAAGTTGGAAAAAATGCAGCCTACATGGCGCTTCGTGCTACGGCTGATCGGAATAAAAGTTCCAGATGGCTTTGACTGAAAGTTAGGAGAGAGGGAGAGAGAGAGAGACACGTGCAGAGGAAACGGAACGAGCTCGCTGGAGACGTGAGCGATAATGTTATCGTACCAGTGAACCATGAGGATTTTCAACGGTGGAAAAAAAAAATTTCCCCCAACATTTTTCAGAGCCAGTGTGCCCCAGCGAAGTTTTAAAAATGTTTTCCAGCTAATGACCGACTGACCGTCGAGCGAAGTTTATTACGTAGCATCCATCACGGCTTAAATAAATTTCAATAATGTGCTCGAAAATTTAAATGCTCTCGTTTAGAGTGACATCAATTTTTCAGAATGAGGCTGGAGCGTGGCGTTATTGGATAAAAGTGTAAATTGGCTTTTTACACTCGCGAACAATTTGGTTTTCATTCCCTCGACTGAGATAATTTATCTTGTGCGCTGAAAAATAAATTAAAGCAAGTAACGCCAAGTATTTCACTGCGAAATTCATTAAACATTCCTCTCACGTCCAGTCGTTTAATTAAACGTTAATTTTATCTTTCTTTCGTTAAAGGATCTCTTGTTCCCGGAGAAATTTATTTCCATTTGTATTTGTACGATAGCTACAGCGTCTTATTGTTGGGTTGAACTTGCCCGATGTACGATAAGGTTTCATCCAGCAATAATAGAATTCCTTGGCTTTGAATCTGTGTTTCATTCAATTGAAATATTTAAACAAATCTATACAAAAAAACTACGGTTACACGCTTTTATTATTTCATTAAAAAGTAAAAAATAATTTTTTCATTGTATGCATAACTGACAAAAGTAGAAGTCAGTGAGCTTTTCAATAATTTGTGTGATAACAGATTCCTTCAACATTCTATCTACGACAAGGAAATTACTTTATAATTTTTAATTTAGCAATAAAAACGTATGTATATGTCTTTTTTGTATTTTTGTATTGTTAGTTATTTTTCTTTAAGGCTGGAGGTAGAACGTACTTTGCACAAAGAAATATTAATGAAACCGCATTTATGCTTCGGCAACTGCGATAAGTAGCTACAATCTGATGTGTTAATGCCATCGTCTGAAAAATTAAGTAAAAACATAGAAACAGACAAGTGAAGTAAGACGAGACGCAATGGGGGAATTAAGTCATTAAGTTTTCCTATCCGGATCCGTGATTTGTGACGTAATGTAAACTGTAACATGTGCAAAATGCCATCTTCTAAAAAAGTAAGTAGAAACAGACAAGTGAAGTAAGACGAGACGCAATGGGGGAATTAAGTCATTAAGTTTCCTATCCGGATCCGTGATTTGTGACGTAATGTAAACTGTCACATGTGCAAAATGTCATCTTCTAAAAAAGTAAGTAAAAACAGACAAGTGAAGTAAGACGAGACGTAATGGGGAAATAAAGTCATTAAAGTTTCCTATCCGAATCCGTGATTTGTGACGTAACGTAAACTGTAACATGTGCAAAATGCCATCTTCTAAAAAAGTAAGTAGAAACAGACAAGTGAAGTAAGACGAGACGCAATGGGGGAATTAAGTCATTAAGTTTCCTATCCGAATCCGTGATTTGTGACGTAACGTAAACTGTAACATGTGCAAAATGCCATCTTCTAAAAAAGTAAGTAGAAACAGACAAGTGAAGTAAGACGAGACGCAATGGGGGAATTAAGTCATTAAAGTTTCCTATCCGAATCCGTGATTTGTGACGTAATGTAAACTGTCACATGTGCAAAATGTCATCTTCTAAAAAAGTAAGTAAAAACAGACAAGTGAAGTAAGACGAGACGTAATGGGGAAATAAAGTCATTAAAGTTTCCTATCCGAATCCGTGATTTGTGACGTAACGTAAACTGTAACATGTGCAAAATGCCATCTTCTAAAAAAGTAAGTAGAAACAGACAAGTGAAGTAAGACGAGACGCAATGGGGGAATTAAGTCATTAAGTTTCCTATCCGAATCCGTGATTTGTGACGTAACGTAAACTGTAACATGTGCAAAATGCCATCTTCTAAAAAAGTAAGTAGAAACAGACAAGTGAAGTAAGACGAGACGCAATGGGGGAATTAAGTCATTAAGTTTCCTATCCGGATCCGTGATTTGTGACGTAACGTAAACTGTAACATGTGCAAAATGCCATCTTTGAAAAAAGTAAGTAGAAATAGACAAGTGAAGTAAGACGAGACACAGCAGGTGAATCAAGATATTAAAGTAACCTATCCTGATCTGTTATATGTGACATAATGTAATCTGTAACCAGTGCAAAATGCCATCTTTTAAAATAGTAAGTAGAAACAGACAAGTAAAAAAAGACGATACACCACAGGTGAATTAAGACATTAAACTAACCTATCCTGATCTGTAATAAAAGACGTAATGTAAACTGTAATGGGTGCGTTCCGTAAGCTCCAGCAGTTAATCCTCAAGTATCTCGGTATCCTAGATGACATTTAAGCGCAAGGGGAAAAGTATGATATGTTATCTTTTTCACACTAATAAATTATCTACACATTATCTAAATACTTAGATTAAACGGCCAGTGCTTGCAGAACGCATCCATTATGTTCAAAATGCCATCTTCCAAAAAATTAAGTAGGAACAGACAAGTAAAGTAAGACGAGACATAACGGGTTCAGTAGGACAGTATAGTGACAAATCCTGATCTGAAATTAAATGTTTTGAAAGTTTTCATCAGAAAAAAAAACAATATTAAGAAAACGTATAAGTAAATCAAAATCTCCATACAGACAGTCGAAAACGTAAGTAGAATAAAATCGCGTAAAACAAAAATTTCTATCTCATTATAGAGATAAGAAAAGTATTTAGTAGCCCAAATGAGAACGCCCTTGCAAGGAATAATAGCTTCGAAAAATCTCTCCATCTATCTCTCTCTCTCTCTCTCTGTCTCTTCTCACTCTGATATTGTCACCCTTTAACGATATTTCTTTCGTTGTACGCTATCGCACTACCGGCTAATGGAATTAGCATTGTCTGCGCGAGTGCTCGTTTTCGTCACTCTATTGTTGCAATGCAGTTTTGTTAACTGCACTGCAATGCGGGGCGGAAAAGGGAATACTTTTTGCATAAATTCCATTTGTGTCTCTTTTCTCTTGCGTTTATTCTCCTTAAGACGAAAAAAAATTTTTTTTATATAACAATGTAGTGTAAAAATTTTACACTTAATGAGTTGGCCAGAACATGGCACCTTACGTCGACAGTAAGTGTACAACCAATACTCAAGTGTTACTACAGTTTGTACTCAAGCAAATCCTGAAATAAAATTTATTATGCAACATGTTAAAACACAAAATGCGAGTCTTTCGCATTTTTGGTACATAATGTCTTTTACTTACACAGGAAACGTAGGTACCACTATGTTGGTAGTATTATTCGCTAATGGCTATATATTAGCACTGAAAAGTAAAAAATATGTCATAAAAAAATACGATCCATCCGATTTGATAAGGATTTATAAAAATGACAGAAGCGGAACATAGTGCAACTACGATACAGTCCAACGAAGCCCTACGCATCCGCGGAAGCGTCGTTCCATAAAAGTCGTATCTCTACCCGTAAAATGAGAGTTGCTGCAATCATGTTGTTATCGGCTCGATGCAACTAATGGCGCTCCCATGCACTGCCGGTAAAACCTTCCCCTCGCGTATACACGCATATTTACACGTACAAAAACCCTCGCAACATGCTACGACCTGTATCCCTTTTTGCACTTTTACGTATTTCCATACACGCATGTATAACGTAATGATCTGGTAATTAAATTCTTTACCACAAACATCCATTGTATGGTATGGAAAAGAAAGATTATCTGCCATAGTCAACAAAACTCAAGATTGCGTGAAACAAATATTTATATATACGTAAATTATGTGAGTGAAACTTACGTACAGACATGTCTGCAATCGATGGGCGAGTACGGCACTCGTTCTTATCTTACGTATGTGCTCTGGAGCTGCTTTTACCATTTCGATCGCCCTGTTGTTGTTTAGAGTCTCTTTTTTCTCCTCATACTACGACACTTGTTTTATTGAAAATTCGATCGAGTTATCTATTTTCTAGTAGACACTTCTACCAACGTTCTAATAATTTTACCGCTGTTGTTGAAATTTTTTTCTTTCCTCCTGATAAAACTTACCAAACAAATATTAATATTTATGTAGAACAATTTTAATGACACAATTTCGTACGATTAAAAACTTTCACTACATCCCAAGGTGGTCACTAATTATTAACTGATTGGTAGCTCGAGACATTTATTGTTTAACCCAACTAGCAAAAATGCCTTCCGATTACTACCAAGTTTTGAAATCCATATCCTTTCTTTCAGACATAATTACCTCTTTATGAACAATCCGTAATCGTCACAAGTGACAAACGACGGACAATTTTTCGCCATTATATTCCCGCAAATAAACATTCGTCGCGTAAATATATGCAGCAATTGGCGCGGACGACCTACTATAGCTATGCAGGACCGATCGAGCAAAGTGAATTGAAAGGGAATCGGAGAAAAATTCTCCCACTGCGTTCTCGCGCACAAGCCCCTTTTTTCTGTTAGTCGAGGACTAGAGAATAGAGCCTTTCGAGGAGAAGGTGAAAAGGCTCCTCGGTTCGTTACCCCGAGCTACTGCAGCCCAACGGCACTTTATTCAAATACACCTAGGTGGACTGAAAAAAAGACCCTCTCGCACGCGTATATCGGTATCATTCTCTCGTACACAGAATGCAGTATTATATACACATTCCATGTACACTATACGGACTTTGCATGCCCCGTTCTCTCCTTTTTTTTTTTTTTTTTTTTTTGTTCTCTTCCTGCAGGGTAAAGGTTTGTTTTCTTTTTCTGTTTCTCCTTTTCCCTCTCCTCTTCCGCGTCCGTCTTGCAGCTCGTTACGCAATACCGAGTTTAGTGGCTCGTAAATTCGCCCGGCGGAAGCCAAACACGCGAAAAGCTCTCGTTTCCCTTTAACTCCTCGAATAGGTGCCGGGGCGATTCGCTGCAGCCTTTCGCGCCCAGACACAATCGATTCGATTTATTTTCCCTTGCCTCGCTCGCAACTCCACCAAAGTGGGCTCTGTGTGTCTTCGTATACACAACGCAGACTTATCGACGTTTGCCGGGAGTACAGAGGGAAAGAAATATCGCAAGCTGTTGATGCTTACGAGAATCGAGCTTTTGATGCTCCGATGCGCTTCGAACATCGGGTGATTACTGTTTATGCTCCGACAAACCTGTTACGTACCGACAGCTCAGCTTTTAATTATATTTTCTCCTCTCGAGTAGTCGCACGCGCGAAGATATAGCGTAAGTGTTTTTTTTTTTTTTTTTTTTACGCTCCCTCAACGCAGACATTAACTTTTGGTGCTTGCACACTATGTGGGTTGAACTGCACGCAAAGTGTACCCACTTTGAAATTTTCACTCATAAATGCATCTTTTTGACACACTCGGTATGAAAAGTTCAAATTCTCGCGCTTGAACGATGTAAGGTAGCCCCCGTTTTCGAGCAGAGTGCCAAAAGTGCTGATTCGCGAAAAGCACGTGTAAAGTATATATATATATATATATATATTTATATGTGTATTCTCACACTTTTCAGGATCAATTTACTATTTTTTCAGGACCTTTAAAATAACTTTGGTATCGGTTAATTCTGCTAACCAGCGCACTTTTATGTTTTAAAAATCAATGTAAGAGTTTCATCTCCATCAACATTTTCACATTTTGTAGAAGAGACAATTTTATTTCGTAAAGTATGATTAAACAAGATATTGACCATAAAATGGGTATTTCGTCGTCATTATCATCGGTAGTTCCAGAAAGAAAAAAAAAACAAAAAAAAAAAAAAAAAAAAAAAAAAAACTATTTTTCCTGTTTTAAAGAAGAAAAATAGGCATCCAAGCTAATAAAATTATTAAAAATGTAATGAGATTCACAATGGTCTTGGTATACTTGATTTACTGTTTTTAGTCAATATCCGTAGGGATTGCTGACCACCCTTATTTGCTGAAATAATTCCCCTTAAAATCGTGTCTCGAACAATACTTAACACGAATTCTCGTTACACTATTCTTACCAAGTGTACCATCTCAGGTGGCACGTATAGTATATAAACATTTTGTTTTGCCCTCAAGTTGCACGAATTTAGTTCACTGATTGCGTAATAAACTACTTTTGGAAATTGGGGATGTTTCACAAGGGAAATAAGGTAGTCAAAGCTAATATTTCTCAAAAAGATGATTCACTTGAATTTCTCGAACGCAAGTATTAATACTTTTCTCTGTGTACTTTATCCTGGATATCAGTACCAATACGTATATACGTATGGATCATCCGGTGGATCTAATCTCGACTGACCTTATACATTTCAATTTTCCATTTCCCGGAGATTGGATCTTAATCCACGGGAGATTTAGAGCTCGAAGAAATGAATTTTCGAGTTCCTCCCAAAGGAGGGACGGGACAGCTTTCCCATCGAACGTACGAGCTATAAAAATTGATATTTCACCGCACAGCTTCACTTACGTACATTGCAAAGTACACGTCCGTCTCTCCAGCAGGGCGAAAATCACAATCGGCCAATCACCTTGAACGAGCATTTGAATGTACTAACGAACACTTCCAGTACATCTTGGACGCGTAGGTGAGAAGCTACACAGCAGATGAAAGACGCCATGGTGATTATTGCCGGGGCCATAACAGATTGGCAGTGGCGCTTTTTGCGTGGCCCATCGACGTCGGCGTACGTGCCCAGACTGCCAGAATCCCTCCATACAATGTCTGCCGAGAGTCTCGCGGGGTCATTACTGCACCCCCTCCTTCCCCCCCGACGCGTCGAACCATTCAATAATATCGACTCGGAAGTCACTCCACCCCCTTTCCATCCATCTCCTTATTTCCACCTTTTTCGTTTCTTATTTCCTTAATTTTCCTCCAACCCCTCCCCCCGAGCCGGTGGTGCGAAAGCTGGCGCGGAAAATTGCCGACAGGAGCCAGACGCGGGAGAGAGATAAGCGAGCGCTCTCCTCCTTACTTCGTTTCTTGTTTGTCGCTTCGCCTCTCGACCTCTGGGCACGTTCTGGAATTTTAATACCCGCCGAGTTTGCCCGCTCTCCAAATGATGTACCGCGCGGTGGCGTTTTTACATTTTTCCCGGTGTTCATTGCCTTCGCTCCGTTATTTTGACCGTTGGAGTCTCGAACGAGTCTCAAAAGCCCATTTGATGAGACCGGGAGAAGGAAGGAGCTCTTATCAATTTCTAATCAAATTAAATTTCACGTGGGCCAACTTCCATGAATCAACTGATCAACGGACTTTGTCGGTAGTTCGCGCGAACTCTGTTGGAAAATCGATTTCCATCGCACCGGGAAAAGCCTCTCGATTTTCATTCTCGCCTCGCGAACGGAATTCCAAACAGGTGCGCTTTCGAAGGAAATTCGGCATCGCTATAAGGAACGAAAAAAAGAAAATAAATATACACGTGGGGGAAGGGATGTTCGGTTCAAAAATACATACAGAAGCTCGACTTGAATATATATATATATAGATCTGTCTGGTGTGCACATACGTGGATACCAGTGGAATCCCAAAAGCGATTATGTGCTTCTTAAGTATATCCAGCTTGGCAACAACGACTAGGTATATACTCCCTCTCGTACGTTTTGTTGGCTCGTCGCGCGCCGTGTATAACGTACTCAAGCGACTTCCTTCCTCGTGATGTTCCCGGGGCTGGGGAAATGCCCCTGTCTTTCTGTCTCGTCCCCTGGAGAATTCCTAGAGAGGAAAATTGCAGCGGTGATCGTTGATTTCAGCATTGTATGGGTGACGTTGTTGGCACGATCGGGTGATCTTTCGTTCTTTCCGGACACGTGATCTGCGCCCATGTGGGAGCGAGGGGGAGCTCGTTAAAATTATTGAAATATCCCTTACCTTTGGACATTTTTTCCTTTTTTTTATTATCAGTTGCGATTTGTCAGTTGATAGAATACCGTGAAACTTCAAAGTTTTTTCTTTTTTTCTAGCACAAAGTTAGTTTTAATTACGGTCTGTAGGAAAAAAAGACCAATCGATATGACGCAACGAAATGGAAATATTTACGGTACATTTTTCGCAAACATCGTGTGCATCGTTGATTGGATCCGTGATGTGCGGAGTTCATTGGTTTCTCGAGTAAATTTAAAAATGAATTCGCTCGGTGTTTTTAATTAAACACCAGTGCACTATTGAAAAATGCCTAGGTTCATCAATACTTTGATTTTCAAGCCATCGATTGCGTTTTCCCGCTGTTGATCAAACTTTGATGTAAATAATGCATAGCGTGAATGAATTATGAAAATGAATGAATGAAAATGAAAGTTCTTGAATAATACATTTTTCCTGTAATTGGGTATATTACCCAGCATAAGCAGAAGCAAGTCTTAGGGTTAACAAAGCACCTTTTATAATTACAAACATACGCTATTATTTATTAACTAAAAAGTATAAAATAGTTTTTTATCGCATAAATGATTGATTAAAGGTAGTGTACATTATTTTAAAACTAATAATTCAGTTATCCTTGATACAACATTGACAGTCGTGCGTATAATGAAAATTGTGATTTACTACTTTTTAACGCATTAATAATAATGTGTTTTATTAACCGTCACATAAATATAATTTTTCTTGTTTAGATAGTATTTTCATTCACAAATAAACTAAACACTCCAATATATAATTCTAACCAATTCTTTAAAGCGTTCATCGTCCGAAAAGTAGAAACAGACGAGTGAGGTAAGACAAGCCATTGACGGGTGCTGGGGAAATTGTAGTGATATGAGCTGACCTGTATTTAAATTAATGTAATTTCAATTAGCAAAAACTAAATGAAGAAAGAAATTGAGTACAATAAGTTTTTATTTCCCTGCATTGTCATCCGTAATAAACGTTTTCGTCTACAAAATCAAGTAGAGACAGACAAGTGGGGTAAGACGAGCGGAGAAATCAAAGTGACGTCGCGTGACATGCATTAAAAATAAGATAACGTTAAAAAAAAAAACTTAGCTAAAATCTGATGAAACTCAATCGCAAGATACTTGAACGAAAGGGCAAAACAAGGGCTTAAAAAGCACTCAACCGTAAAACATATCTCGGACCAAGCGCGTAACGAGTAATACACGTCTCGAAGGTATCGACCATCTATACACGTGCACCAGCAGCACTTCAGCAGCCTTGCACGTCGACACAAAACCATGCGTCGGCACCTCAAAATGCAAACGAGCACCGTGGGTGCAAGCAGCTCGTCAAAACGCTCTGGCACGCAAAAGGGAAACGCCCTGCGTATGCCGCGAACACACCACGCGAGAGCCGAACATCGCCCAGCGATGGAAAAGCTTATTGCCGAAGCTTACGCAAACGCCGATGCAACAACAACGACGCGTGCGAGGCACAAAGTGGGAGTAACTGGGTCACGGGACGATAGACGTGCACCGCAGGTATACGGCCAAGCGGTGGGGGCTGCACGTCGAAGCTCCTCCGCTCTGCGGCCGTGTGTGCAAGCTTGCGTCAAAGGGATAGCTTTTGCCAGGAGGTATCGCGAGCGCTTTGGGTGTCAGGTGTAGTGCTGGCGCGGAGATAAAAAGTCACGGTAATCGCTGCTGCAGGGACTGCGGTAAAGTTGGCCCATTGGGGATATTTTGGGGAGTTTTGTCTCTTGTATTCGTCGCAGGTGGCAAAATTGTTTTCGCGGCTTGGGTATACTAGGGCTTGGATTAAACTGTTACTGCGAAACGAAACGGTGGTTGTTCCCTGGACGGGTGAGATGCAAAAGTATTATGTACACCCGCTTTTTATCTTGTACAAGCATGTCGTTCGGGTGATATGCTTAATCGCGTTCTTTTATACCATCGATATATTTAACTTTGATCGTTTACACCGCAGAAATAATTACCGTTTTTGGGAGACGTATTTCCCAAATTTTAAAAATTGCGGTAAATTAAAGCGTAATTTACCAAACTTTACCACATTTTTTATAATGAAAATGTAGCTTCCCTCCCACGTACATGGCATATAGATACGCGTATAGTTATATCCTTGCTAAAATGGAAAGGGAGATGGAGAACTATGCGCTCAGAATGCGATAAGCGTACTTTGCCAAGGGGGGGAGGGGGTCGTGGAAGCAATGGGGAATGCCAATAAAAAGAGAAAAATATCGCGGCAGACCGCACATTTTTCTGGAAAATCAAGCTGACTTCTTTCTCTCCAAGCATTTCGTTTAAAGTATAATCCGGTAGGAAAAAAAAAAAAGAAAAAAAGTTAATACATTTTATCAACATACATTACGGAGGTATAAAAAGAGTTAGAGAAATACATGGAAAAGACAAAAATCCTACTTGCCAAAGCTTTTAGCTGTATATCATACACATCCGATATGTTAAACGGGCCAAGTGTACAAAGGCAAAAAATGAAGGTTCAATTCCATGGTGTTCCACATGCAGGAGCGCGCGTAGGTAATTCGTTTCTCTTCCTCCCTTGCTTTGGAAGCAGGAAAAAAGCAAGAAGCAAAAGGTAACCCTTGTGCTCAAAAGCCTACATCCCCACGCCAATACAACCCACGAGCACGTGGACGCAGTATAAGGGCTTGGCAGTCGAGCTTTTTTTAATCGGCCTAAACTTTTTCTCTTCTTTGTACCTGCACCAGAGACCGAGAGTTGGAGAAAAAGAAACGCGGCTAGAGCGACCGGACTTTGTGTATTAAATTATCACGGGCAGTGCGACCACGCAGGATTCGAGTGCCCCAAGAGAGCTTTTTCGCTCGTGGCTTTGATCTTTCCACGCGTGCCCCGCCAAACGGGAATTCGATCCGACTGTGACACTCGATGTAGAAGGTATACCCTTTACTTCGACGGAATTTTGCGAATCCGTCATTTGCGTTTGGGACTTTGAGTTACTTCCAATTCAACACTGATGCTATGACGTAAGTGCTTCGATACCCCGATACCCTCACCTTCAAGGGCAAAACTTTTGCAAGCCGCAGCTAGTTCTGTGCTCCGCGCGTGGGTGCGCGTGATCCGCATTCGCGAGCCATATCCCCCCCTGTAGAGCGAAAGGAAAGCGCGCAAAGTTTGCTTACGCATATTACGTTGTACGCGACTATAGGGAAACGGAACTTGAAAGTTCCAGCTCGTTTTTCCATCCGTGTCTTTTTTTTTGTATTCTTCGGGATTGTTTGTCAAAAGTTTCCAGTCCGAGAGAAAATTCGCTCCGCGCGAGCTTTCTCGGTAAACAAGCGCCATTTGTGTGTCTACAATGAGGGGTATTGAAGGCTATTCGGGCCCAATGGCGCGTGGTCATCTCTTCCGAAGAGTACAGGGGCACAGCGAGCGCGTGTATCTTTATTTTTGTCGGCTAAAATTACATCGGACTGGCTATCCAAGTGTCTAAATCCTTCAAAAACATAAATAAATAAGCAACCGTGCCACTTATACCCGACGAGCTTTTTTTCCAACACGAGATTCCCACTCAAGGAAAAATCCCTGCAGTGCAATGCGACGTGCCTACCTATATCCTTCCGCTCGGCGGCAACATCGCGTTTAATATTTAATTGTACACTTGACGCAGCGCAGTGTGGAAGAAAACAAAAAAAAAACAAAAAAAAGGAATCTGTAGCAGAGTCCTTTTATTGAAACAAAATGAAATTTTTATCTCGCGGAACGTGCCGACGCACAGCGATAATTTCGAAGGACGCCGGGCCTTGAAAAAGGTCCTTCGATCTTCCCTCTCTCTGTGATGATCGCTTCTCCTCGGCTGCACCAGTGGCGGCGATGGGAGAAAAGAAAGGTTGCCCATCCAGCAGCAGCCCCGGGGTCAAGGGGCTAAAGGAACGTGGGCACTAATGAAAAACAAAAAAAAAAGGGGCGACCCGTCTGCTCCCTGGCTTTCGGGCAATTAGGGTCCTGAATTATAAAGCGAGTCGTGCGACGCGCGAGACGAACCTCAAACCTCCCTTCCCCTCTTTCGTATCGCCGAGTCTTTTTTTCCCTCTTTTGTTTCGCGCTGCGGTCCCTCCGGCGCGTCTCCTGGCGAGGATCTCCAAAGGAATTGTTAATTAGCCCGCGGTCGGCGTCTCGGTGTTTTACGCGTGCGCTCCCGACGCTGTTGCCGAGTATACTGCTCTGGAAAAGTTTCTCATAGTTATGATCGTTTTTTTTTTTTTTTTTTAGGGAAAGGGGTGAGGAAATGTCGAAACTTGACGCTTCCCGTTATTATGTTAATGACATACCAAGACAGTAAATAAATAACTATGGGCAACATTGTCGACACAGATGACTTTTATGTAAAATCGATTTTTACGCGGATGTGGTTTCAAGGAGGTTTCGGAGTATCATTTATCACGCACCCTACAAATTTAATATTTTGCTCGCATTTGACGTTGGCACTGTTTAAAATGCACTATTACATGCCTCGAAATTTTTCCCACTGAATTTCGAAACAATGATTCCTTCATAGGTAAGTTATTATTCGGTGTTTTTGCATTGTCCAAGAAAATTTTGTTCATACAAACGACAAAATTGAGGCCACGTCTCGTAAGCTACATAATTTTTATTTTTATAATTCTTTTGAACGTGATCAATAAATATACATACAAAATTTAATATACTTCAGATTATCAAGAAAAACCAATGTCATCGTGATCTCTGTATTTTATTATCACTCCCGAGCCTCCTTAATCATCAGAGAGGCACTTCAGAGTACGATGGCTCAGAGAAGTCAGAGCAAACGGTTAAAGTTGGAAAATAGATTTTTCGCTGCAATGACTCCGGCGACTTTATCATAACTAACGTCCGGAATTTTTTATTCCAAAACATTTGATATTTTTATTTGCAGGATAAAACAAGTGTAAAATAAAATACTACATCAAGGCAAAAAGCTTCGATTCGCATAAAAAACAAGTAAACCTTCCGACCGATGTTTTCCATCCGTAAATTCAGAATCATCGTCGAAATGACGCTCGCAAAAAGAGATCCTTATCCTGGCACGAGACGGAAATTAAAAAGCACACACGATAAATGGAGCGTACACCGTCGACCCGATACTAACGCGTGACTGTCCTCGAAAAAGCCGATTGTCTCTTCTCCTGTACACACACACACCGTATGATCCGAAAATTCGAGCCCTCCCTGTCTCATCAACGCTCCCAATCACAATTGTTAATAAACTCGTAGGAAAAAAAACCAAGTTTTTCCACCCGTTTGCTCGTTAGCTCGGTTGGTTGACAGAAAAAATAGCGAGAGTGCCAGAAAAGGGAGCAACCGTCGAAACAAAGCTGTAAGTCGATTCTCTCATCCCCCTCCCCCTTTTTTTCAACACGTGAACTGATCTAATTCCGTTAGAGGACCCCTTCACGATAGTTGCCACGAGTTCATTAGCAAAAGCTCACTCAGGGTGCCGTCGAGTACGTAATTTCGAAAATTTCAGCTGAAACTCTACTGTCAATATTATTTTACTCACGTGGCACATTGCTTTTCGCTCGTAAGGGCATATCCAGTGAATTTCTCCCCCACACCTCCTCCCGCTGTAAACTTCCATAGTTCGCCAACTCGGTTTTTCCATTAATCGATACTTGAAAAAAAAAAAAAAAGTAACACGCACGTCACATATAGAGTTATCAAAACTGGCGTGAAGCGCGAAAAATCATACATATTTTCAATGTCCGTGCGCAGCGCCGTCCGTGGGACCATCAGCGAGCCATAGATACACCCAAGCGTGACTATGAATTTAAATTCGAAAACTCGAGCCTACATCACTCCGCACCGAGTTTAATTTCCCCATCGGTCCGCGGAGTCGTAGAGGGAAAGGGGTTTTCCCGTCCAACTCGCTCGGTCGAATCTCCATATTTATCCTCCCCGGCATCCTCGACTTTCAATTTTCCACCCACGATCCGGCCCATCTTTATCATCATCGGTGTGTGGCACCCTTCCTCCCCGGGTCCAGTGTATATATATATGTAAGCACCCGCTCCTCTTATCGTGCCAACTGGCCTGCCTTTCACCAATGCACCCTTCCACATCCATCTCCCTTTCAACTTTGCTCATCAAGCCAAGCGCACTTTTCCGCCCAAGCTCGTCCTCCTCGATGCCTATAGCCTAATTAAATGCCTGGGTTATCGCCTCCCTCCCTCTACCCGGTGCCCCGTCGTCACGCACGAACTGACAAGTCTCTCACCCTCTCTGTCTTGGCTCCGTTTTATTTTTATGGTCTCTCGATCGTCTTTGATCGTCTTTTGAAAATTGGTATGTAAAAGTGCTTCCAAGTTGGGGAGGGTGTCTTTGTTTCTCTGAATGGACATTTCCCATTTCCGAATCAAGGTTTTTGTGTCTCCATTCCTTGAAATTGTAACTCTTATACTTGTACTCCATCAATGTTGAAACTTGCGGTTTGGCCCTGCTTTAACAAGAAAAGCTCGGAAAATCTGGTATCTTTGTCGCTCCGGATTGATATTTCCGTTTTGATCATCGTGCACGTTCTCGTGCATGAAATCTTTGATGCGTTGGGATGACCTTACACTGAAAAAAATATTCAGAACTGTGGTAGTGTCTTTGTTTCTCTGAATTGATATTCCACGGTATGAATCATTACTATACGTGTAGCCCTTAGTTTGATACAACTTCATAAGCTCTTCGTACGTAGAATTCAAGGGGTACCTGAGCTGTTGTTCTGAAGCAAAGAAAAAAAAAATATATACCTGCAATACCCGGGGATGCAGGTCGAGAAAGCCTTTATCCGCATTACTTCCGTACTTTTTGATACAAAAGCGATCAACGGTCGGCGTATTCTCTCAAATTGTATCCCTTACACAAAACACTATACGATGGATGGCTAGGCTGGCCACGAGTTTCCGACTGTACAACTAAAAATAATCGCGATAACCATT
The DNA here is from genome assembly GCF_036245765.1 of Copidosoma floridanum. NCBI lineage: Eukaryota > Metazoa > Arthropoda > Insecta > Hymenoptera > Encyrtidae > Copidosoma > Copidosoma floridanum. Next base: position 379,788 of record NW_028321896.1, read on the forward strand.
CCGTATAAATTCAGTGGGCGATGGAGCGTGTGTGTGTACGTGTGTGTGTTTTAACAACATCGGGAGTTTAATGAAGTTTACTGGCGCCGGTCTCGGCCTCTCCTCTCACCCCTAGCTTCCCTGTATGGTCTTCCCAAGCTCTAAGCTCTCGGCTGTGGTGACTAAAGCTCCCCGTGTCCGTACACGAGCAGGTAAACTTTCGCCTGTGTGTGTATACGCGCGGGGGTGTGCGGTCGATGGTCCACACGAGGCGCACTTGACGTTAATTAGCTACTGTCCTAAATAGTGAGTTGCACGTATATACGTATGTATATGTGCGGGCTTAGTGACTTTCGAGGGGGAGCGAGTGTGCTTTGCGCGTCGGGATGAGCACAGATGAACAAATTAGGAGCTGCGCGCCGATGGTGAAGACTGTATGTAAATTCCTTGCGGAGCGTTAACCATGTGACACGTGGCTTTTGCCGAAAATAAATAACGTTACAGCTGTTTTGGATATACTCGCCAAGTAAACAAATGGGAAAATAAGGTATATATATAAGGAAAGAAAAAAGGGCTTTGGTCGGAAGCTCAGCCCCTCGAGCAAAGTTAAACGACTGCATTTTACCATCACCTACCGACAACTGTATATTATGTCCAAGTGGACCGCTTCGTGTGTATACCAGCGAGGAAAAAAAGAAAGTGCAACGTCACCGGATCATCGACCCTGTCCGAGTTTTCACGTGTCGCGTTAACGACCTTGGGATGCCTTTGTGATCCTCCGCTAAATGGGCGGTGGGCACCACCAGCTCTTTTTTGTTTGTACCGCGCACATATATTTGCCTTAAGCGCCACGTCGCCGTTATGGTCGTTTGCGTGAAAACCTTATTAAATAGCCCTCGCGAAAATTCTAATTTACGGGGAAGCGTAGATGCAGTGGCACGCAAGATATGATTTTTTTTTGTTATAAGGCTCTTTTCACGCGTGGGCGCGCTTTACTTGTCCGGGGGCAACAACGCATCTTTCAAGCGCGGAAAAACGACGAGCTGGCGTGGGAAAGCCGTGAGAACTAATTGAATATATATATATATGTTTACATGCGCGATTCGGAGGATTGGACGTGCACTCCGAATGGGTGTTGTTTACTTTCTCTGCGATTATGCGCGCACGAGATCCTTGGACATTAATTTCTTCGGCGTGCCATGTATAATATGTATACTCACGCCGAGGGGCCATTTAGTCCGTTACATCCGCTCGCGAAGATTGATACCCTCCTCCTAGCGGCCTCATTGATCAAAAGCTCTGTGCTACTGTAGGTGGAGGGGGGGGGGAGCTAAATTAAAAATGTGCATCCGTGTATTGCGCGAAACGAGAATAAAAGCCAACGAGGTCGCGGCTCCGTCACGGCCCATCAGAACGAAACTGATCCCGCAGCTGCAAGCGCATATATTACACTTGCGCCAACAACTTCCTATTTACATTACTTTTTTTTTTTTTTTTTTTTTTTCGCTGCGGCACTTCTCCTTTGTTGCGCTCGCGCTGCTGGGGATCACAATCTCGCAGATGTGCGCAATCGCGTCCGTAAAAACGATGTTCCACGTAATTATTTTTTTATAGTGTGTTTGGCGATGGTGTACATACACGAGTGGAGTATTGTGAGCATACGTTAGGCTCTGCTATCTATTGTTTGGCTTTGACGAGAGAAAATTCTCGCCCTCCGGCTGATCTGTTCGACGCTGTCTTAGGGCGTGTCGTTACAACATGTTATATATTATAGTAAGCGCTGAGCGTGAGAAAATGGAGTGGTTTTTTCGTGTTACGTAATAAGTAAATCAAAGTTTAATATCACATTGAGTCTGAATAGTTACAAATCCAAGTGTGTTATTTCCAACTCACGTGCAAGTGGTTAACCAATTTCACTAAACTGGACACTTATGAATGGGAAAAAACCAACATTACAAAGCTGAAGAGAGAAAAAACTAGGCTGTCACAGATTTATCGTAAAGTACGTGACAGAAATGTTTTACTCTTTACTGCCTTTTTATCTCAATCAATGAAGATAAAAATTGTTTAGTTTAATAAAATTGTTCACGAAGACTCGATTTGGTTTTCCTTAAAACGTTTATCAAGACTATTGTAATGCATAATTTTATAACAACAGAAATTTCGATTAAACGCTCGTATCCTTTAACACACTTGGATTATACAGTGTAAGTGGCTTTACACGTACATTTACAGGTGTGTTTCATTTTTTGTTACACGATAAAAATGGGTTGTTTCAACTCGTTTTAAGTGTGTAAGCTGTATGAATTACTCAATAAAACCAACTTGAGTTACACAAACACGTATGTGCAAAAAACGCTTGAGTGGGTTGAAATAATGGATTCACGAGGTTTTATTTACTCACCTTGTTCAAAGGATCGCTTCAAGATGCCGGGGAGAGCAATTCACCCGTGCTTATCGAAGAAAAAACAAGTGTATTCCCCTCAAGGTTCATTCGTCTTCCGATCAGCCTGAAAATGTTTTACCAATCCGGAAAAAAAAAAAAAAAAAACAAGGAAAAACAAATTAATCGGATCGAAGATGTAATGGTCCGTACGTAACATGGGATCCGAAAAAAAAGAAGGAGAGATAAGAGGAAGAATTTCCAAGTCAGTAGAGCATACGGCAAGTGGCGAGGGGGGGATGGAGCAATTTTCAGGCGGGCACGAAATTTTCTCGGGTTCGGTTTAACGAGTAGAGAGGGTCAGTGCGGCTACGGTCTCCGAAGTTTCCCTCCTTTTCTCCAGCCCCGCATGTTTACTTGTACCGTAAACGGGGGTGGCGGTGACGTTAGCTCTTTCTTCAATGGTTAGGCAGTTGCTGATAAGAGGAGGGAGCTTGATGAAAAATTTTCTTTTGATCTCTCCTCTGCGGATGAAATAATAGATGAACGAGAGGAGAGATAGTATGTATCTTTTTTTTTCTTTCTTTTTTTTTACTTTTTTTTCATCAGTATAGTTGCAAGGTTTCTTATACAAACTCAATCATGAACTCGAGGGGCTGCGCACTCTGAAGTCTTTCAAAGACTTGGAATAACTCATAAAGTCGTTTTTAATGACTTCAAGAGTGCGCAGTCCCTCGCATGAACTGGTTTTTTTTTACATGATAAATATGGAACATTTATTTGGAAATGCAATTTATCATGTGTAACGAGTAAAAAACAAAATATTTGTAGGATTCATTTCAAGATACTTGTTCTTAAAACCGAAATCCAAGACCTCTTACTCGACTTGTACAAATAAGTGAAAATTTCAATAATTTTGTCAGTGGAGGCCATTTTCGTTACAAATAATAACATTTACTGATTTTTACTGCTCAATGAAATAGTCACTGTACTCACTTTTGAGTTAAACTTACAGTCATCTAATATACAATACACGTATCAACAGGCAATAACACACCAAACTCCAATTTATATCTTTGGATACTGCGTCCATACATACATACATGCGTTAAAAATAATGTTATCATTTCTATAATATATTTGCACATTATATACACATAAGAATAAATAAAAATAATTGTAAAGAGAAACCACTCGGTTAAGCAAATAACGTTAGAGTACCGATTGTCGATTATGTTCCAGAGGTGACGATGTGCAGCGATCGATCGAGCTGTTGGACAAAGTGCTCTCCGAATACGACGAGCACGAGGTCGAGGGTGAAGGTGGCGGAGGTGGCGGCGGAGGCGGGGTCGGCGGCAACGGACTCGCGACCGATTGCAGCAGCAGCACCGAGCCGAGCATTGGCCTCACGCCGGATGACGAGAGCCCGTCCTTAGGTGAGCCGCTGATGTCACGTATTGTTCGCTCGCGAGTGCACGGCTTTTCCGGGCTCCATTGGTCCTTCTTACCGTTGGAGCTTTTTCTCTTCGGGCTGAAGAAGAGTCGGAAAAAGGGGATGGGGGGGGGGGTTTTTTAATGATCAAAGGGTTCGAGGGGAAGTCTGTTTTTCGACAGCTTGAAGGTGTGTGTTCTTTGAGAAATGGGAACGCGAAATATAAAAAGGGGAGGAAAAAAAAAAATTTTTTTTCACTTTTGGCGAGTGCAAAGTGCCGTATGGTACGTGCTTTTTGAGTAGCGCATTCACGTCGAGTAATCAAAAAAACGTCTTCCATCCAAAAGTTCCATCTCAACATTTTAATTAAAAAATATTTCATCTCAATTTAATAACGCAATAATAGGAATTATTGAACTCATCCAGTTTTTGTGCCCATTTATATTAGATCTTACTACCGAGTTTTATCAATAACAATTCTATATGAGGCTTGTCTTTGCACACATTTTTAAGACTGGGGCACACTTTACCCTATATACATTTGTCATTTTACCCCACTAGAAAATTTTTTGAGCCCCACTGCTGCCCTCCCCTCCGAAAACTTCTACTTTTTTCCTACTTTTTTTACTACCGAGACAAAAACGTAAGATAGCATACGAGCAGATTTATAGAGACAGAAAAGGTACAAAATCTGAGGAAAAAAGCATGTACGTCAAGACACAAAAACACTAGTACAAACATGAAGACTCGAAAAAGACAAAGATTTAGCACTAAAGCTGAGACAATGAGGATGAAAAAATTTAAAGAATAGGCTTACGTAAAAATTCAGGATCCTAAAAACAAAATCACACAACTAAAATATTGGTACTTAGAGGTAAAAAAAAAAAACAAAAATTGGTACATTGAAAGAAAGATATCCATGAATAAAGACAGCAAAACTAAGACATAGGAACAAAAAGTTTAAGACAGACACAATAACTTATTTAGCTACAGATACGAAACAAAAATATAAATGTATAATCATAGAATCAATAATATAAAAACAGACACATCGAATTGCAGTAATGAATTGTCGTTAACTCAGAAAAATGAAATATTTTATGAACAGAGATACAAGGCAGATACAACGAAAGCACTTCTGGAGCGAGAGAAGAGCAAAAGAAAAAAAAAGGCAAAACTTAAAAAAGAGACTAAAAGCACAGACCAAAAATAGTAAAAAAACTACAGAAATAAAAAACTAAAGACATGTAAACGTACATTACATAGGGAAACAAAGAATGAATAAGAAAAAAGAGTAACTCAATTTAACAGATACAAAATGCTAGAACCCACACATGATGCGAATACTTTGTGAAAAACATATGCAAAGTCAGAGATAGTGCTGCAAACGCGAATAGAGACAAATCAAACTTCGTAACGAATACTCAGGGGCGAATACAAAGATATAATGTTTAAAGCAATAGGGGCACGGTAACGTCAAAATATCAAAATGAAAGGCAATTGCTTGACCACAAATAAAAGATATAATGATACAAAAATAGAGACAAATGGCATTGGAAATTGTAAAGGAAATAAACAAAAATTGATGCTAATCAAAGGTCTTTTGATTAAGAAAAGCAGTAATAGAAACAGAACAAAAGAAAAAAAGACAATATCATGAATATCGAGACTATTCAAACATCAGGATGTGGATGGATAGGAAGAAAAGATGTAAAAGCATACATTTCAAAACAATTTTCATATGAAAGAGAAATAGATAAGATAGAAACATCAAGTAAAATAAACCTGGAGAAACAAAGGTTAAGAAGCATTGAAACTAAAAATTATCAACAAATGTTTCGACAAAATGTAAAGGTAGAGTCAGAAACATGTACACAAAAACAAAAATAAAGAACCTAGTTAGGAAGACATAAACACCTAAAATGAAACACAGTTTCAGAGATTTGTGAATAAGTTCCATGAAAAAAAAAAAAAAAAAAACCGAAAAGAGAACCCATACACCTCTGTGCCACTACGATGAAACCATAAATCAGTTATTTAACAAAAATACGTAATAAAAATCACCATCTCGTTCAAGACGCGGATAGTTAGTCGCAGAAAGGGACGCAGCTCCTCTAGTGTATCAATATACCGTGGGACGTTTTTCGAAGATAATGAAACTAATACGCAAAAATAAAAAAAGACAACATATTATACACCCGATGTCACCATTCCGAGAATTCTCAGACAAGCCCCGGCTAAAAAGCCCGATCTGCCGAGTATTTCCATTTATCGGCGCTTCTCCGGTATCCCAGAGATCCATGCACCCAATATACGTATTCGGAGCGCGTGCTTGAAAACTCATTAAAAGATACAGCCGACGAGAAGAGCGATCGAATTGAAGCTCCGATGCAAGGCAATCGGGTCCCACCCCCTTCTGGCCCGAAAAACCCAAATTCGATTCGCCTATAAACAGCGGCCACTCGCCCGCACGATCCGGCCGGTTGATATATATATATGCACAATGCGGAAAGAGACCCAAAAGATGAAGACACGTGCTCGCGGGGCGATCCTTAGCTTGCTCGCCACGTAGGATCGAGGGGTGGTGCACTGCACCTCGAGATGGAGGCTATATATAGCGCGGGGGTGGGTGACTGCGTGCATGAATTTCGAGCCTTGCAAGGTGGAGGGCGGTGCGATGAATCGACCGTTTTTTTTCCGGATCGACACCACGAGAGAGCTTTGAACGCGAGAGGATGGCTGACGCTGCATGCGAAGCGCGGATGAATAAAAGATGACGGAGCGGAGCTCTCACGGGGCGCTCGTCTCTTTCGTCTCCTCGCGCGGAGAGAGAGAGACGGGGACTTTTCTCTGTTTCATTCTCTCCCCCCGCGGTCGTGATTTCGTTGCCTTGAACTCTCGTCGGGCTTTCAAAGGAGCCCCGATCTTTTCGAGAGGACTTTACCAACGGGCTTGCGTTTGGGCTTACTTGAGAGCCGGGAATACTGAAGGTCAATGTCTTTCGGTCTCGTATGTTAGCCCCCCCTGAAACAGGACTGTACAATCCAAGTGTGGTGGAGAACAACACGTTTGAAGCGTGCGTAGTTGAAATTTCAGGTTTTTTTTCGTACAAATGCAAAAGTTGCAAGAATAACCAAATCGGTGCTTCTTGAACTATTTCGCCTGTTCTATACCGAGCTGGAGGATTTTACTTTTCTTCCGACGATTGACACAAGAAGGCTGCACGGGAAGATTTCACCCGCCTGCCAGCGCATTTAGTCTGTGACGGACAAGTTTTTTTTTTTTTTTTCCCACGCTACAGTCGTTCCACGTTGGTGTCTCCCACTGAAAAACATCCCAGTTGAACGGAACTGGTTCAGTGCTTGGTGCACCATACATAGGTTAAACGTGTCCTTCGACGCACTTGAGTTCACCGTGAATGCTTAGTTGTTGACGGAGCATAACAGTTTTGCCCCCAATGTGAGGGAGAGTGGCCATTTAGGATTGGACACCACCCGGAGGCTGACCCTTGCAACATATATTGATATCCTACAGCCTCCCAACGCTATAACAGAGAGTAGACGTAGCTCAAGTTATACCTACGTTGGATGAGTGGCCTGTGGAGCCTTAACTAATATTTAAACGCATATGTCTCCCTCAGCTGCAGTTATCCGACGCGCAGTTGGAGATGATTAGAAACTGTACGTGTAAATATCGTACCGAGTGTATATTGATGTAGCCGTGAGTAATATTAAGGTGCAGGTCACGGACTTTAACGAAACTTACTTTGGAATGAAAACTTACAGCGATTGTGCCGCAACTACGTTAAATTACATGTGTATTTACATGCATCCAAGTGAAAGCTACATCAAAACTTACTCGGAGTCAAACGTTGAGTGAAAAATAAAATGTCCTTTTCGATGTATTCTCAACGTAAAAAGAAATAATGCGTTTTAAATCTTTATAGTCGATAGGTATATATATATATTATACCCCTACCAGTTAACCAACTGAGTGGTTATTCAATGCACGTAAGCGACTCCTATACGAGCAGTAAATATACCCAAAACGTAAATGTAAAAATTAATGTCTGTTAAAAATACTATATGCCGGTGCAGGTAGCCACAGTGAAAGCGTTAAAAATATGTAAATCTATACGGCCCGCTGTAAAATTTGTGACGAGTTGTTAAGAACATAGAGGGTTTAAAAAAAAAAAACTAATAATGAATTTTTCTTGACAATCAGGACATCAATCCGAGGACGACGGATACATGAGTATGAATGGCAGGAAAGCGAAAATGGCGTTGGTGGCATTGCGCCCGGTACCGGACTGCCCTGAACCCCAGGACTCCACGGGAGCTCCGGCCCAGGAATTCCCTCCGCCACCGGAAGAGGCCGAACGCATAATCTCAACTCTCCTCCCCATGTAAGTATACGTACCATCTTATCAAACACATCTTTTTCATGTGTCCTTTTTTTTTAACTCAATAACAATGTGACAAGCTATTTTTTTTTTTTTTTTTTTTTTACTTGGAGCGAGAAACCAAAACGATCCTACCACCATCGCGATGTTTAGAAAGTATGAAAAAAAGCGTCTTTACGGTTGATTTGAGAATCTCCCGACTGCAAAGATATGGAAGAAAAAGTGGAGGGAGCGTGTTTTCCTCTCGAAGCGCGTTTGGGCCCCGATAAAGAGAAGAGCGCGCGACCGAGCAAAAAAAAAAAAAAAAAAATCTAAAAACTATATATGTTCGGGGAGAAAGATAATAGAGACAGCTCGAGTCCCAAGAGCTAGCCTGCAACTGCGGCTCGAAGAAATCGCCGACAGCATACGCCTGTCCCTCTCTCGGTAGAAGGGAGCTTAGACAGAGGTCCCCCTCTCTTAGGATCGCCGGGTCCTCCGAGCAAAGCGCGCAGTCGAGGCGAACGCGAATTTCACGCCAAGCCGTCGTTTGAGCCCCCCCCCTCCCAACAGTCGTCTCGAGCGAGCGAAGAGGACGCTGACAGAACTAAAGGGTTTAGATACTCGTGTGTGTGCACACCAAGTGGCACTGCTGCCACTGTCCCCTTTTATTGCTTTCTCCTTGGAAACTTTGTCGGGAAAGATGTGTGTGTGTGTGTGTGGAGATTCGGTGCAATCTGTCGCTCCTGATGTACGCGCAGGACTCGGAACTTCGCTTCGGCGAGCCATGTCTTATTGATCGGAAAATCGCGATTTTTCAGCTTGCCTGAAGAATTCCCATCGGGGAGGGAAAACAAAAATGAGTGTCCCTTCTTACTATTTTTTTTTTTTTTTTTTTTTTTTCATCCGAGTCCATCGTTGATTGAAAATATCATTTGTGTCGTTACCATCAAAGACACGGGCATTAGATGATACAATTTAAATATTTTTATCAATAATTAACAGTGCCTTTTTTGGAAAAAGTCACGAGTACGTCAACGTAACGGAAACCCCGTGTCATGAACATTTTATTCAGTTAAAAACGAATCGTTTACAAGAGAGGGTCGGACAACAGCTTTTTCCGATGACAAAAACTCTGGGCCTTCGAAGCGAATCGTATAAGTCGAGATGATCCCCTTTGTAAACTCGATCGAAGAAAAGTCGCACTTTCAACTCGTCCATCAAACAGACCACGCGCTTTACGCGGCAGAAGGACAACGGCTTCGTTAAACCGAAAGATAAGTACGAGGGTCTACTCTCCTCTCCTCGGAAAGTAATTTGCAAGAGAAGAGACACACACACATACATATATATACGTATACATTCAGGGGTGGCCTTTGCGATTTAAGACCCAGATCGCTGATTACGAACAATCAAACTTTCCCTTCTCCCTCCTGCCCCTTGGCCTCTTTTTAACGCGTCGAGATGCAGGCCCCGTCACGTCTTGAGAAACGAGGGGGTGGCTAAATCAATCGTCTGCAGGTGCCGATAACGACGACGGCAAAGGAGGAGAAGGGAAGGAAGGATTTATTCACAATCACAGGGACGAGAGCAGCGCCTGTCGGTCCATTCTCGGCGCCGCTCCTGCCAATTTCCGCTCGCGCCCTCTCCGAATCTTCCCCCGATTCTTAGCCTTTTTCTCTCTCTCTCTCTCTCGCGAAAAAAAAAAAAAAAGGGAAAAATCTAAAAACTCCTCGTCGCGTCTCTGGGTGCTCTAATCGAATCCCGCAAGGATACGCACGCTGGCGTCGCCACTCCCGGCGTTTTGATGGGAAACACCGATGTGAGTCTTTTTCGTCGCTCCACCCCCCACGCGTCTTTCGATAATGGCATTTCTGTCGAACGTATACGTATATACATCTTAGCTGCGCGGGTGGCAAATGAGGGCCCGCGAGGCTCCTTCGTCGGCTGATAATTGCCAATCCAATCGCAGTCGGATCCTCCCTCCGTTGGGAAATTTTAGCGAATCGCGGGGCACGTAACGTCCGTTATATTCCCTTCGCCTGTTACTCGTTGGTGAATGCCAGTCGAGTGTAAATCAGACTGATCTGCCGCGGGGTTTATTGCTTTTTCTTGTATACTCGAGCAGGTTGTTGCGGCGCGAGCGGGAAAATAAATTAGCGCAAAAAGAGTGATTGTTGATGACCGAGAAATCATCACAACATCGACTGAGCTTAAAAGGAGGCAATTGCGAGCTCACTATACGTTGAGCCTTAACTTGCAATGCTTCGAGTACCAAAGCACTGGTTTATCCTGCGGTTAATAATAATACAAAATTGATTGTGGAGCGTGTACTTACATACCCTCTTTTTTTTTTTTTTTTTTTACAAACTTTGTTACGAGAGGCACTGTAAAATTCAACTGTGTTAATAATACACGTTTTAAGCGTGTTATCGAAATTTCCGTTTTTATAAAACGCCTTATAAATAGTTAGTTTTAAGAACAAACCAAATCGATGCTTCGTGAATTATGCTTCACCTATTTTATTAAACTAAACTATGCGCATTTACTCTGTGACGGCCAAGTTTTTTCGCTCTGCATCCACACCTTTTTCCTACACATTGGATTTTCTCATTCAAAAGTGTTAAATTCAGTGCACCATAGATTTGGTTATCCTTAAAATTCTTATCCACGCCACAGTGATGTAATTTATAAAAAAAAAAAAAAAAAAAAAAAAAAAAAAAAAAAAAAAAAAAACTCTAAACGTGCAATGTAACACGCTTGGGTTTACAGTGAGACACTATTTGTCTCCTTCGATGTAAACCGTTTTGTGCGTGTACTGTTAGGCCTGTTGGGGTCGTACCCGTGGGTTCCCTTAATAAACCACCCCTCGACTGCCCATGACTCTTTAGGCAACTAACGGGGAGGGGGGGTGGTTCTGAGAGCTTGCAAGCTCTTGCCATTGTACACGTGTTCGCTCATCAGCCTTAAATCTTTCGTCTCTTTCCAGGGTTTCCCCGGGAAACTCGTCGAAGAGAGTTGGCCAGCAGCCGCAGCAACAACAGCAGTCAGTACGTCGGGCTAACCGACAACAGCAGTGGATGACCGCGATGGACGATCCGAAGCGACAGGCGCACGCCGTCACGACCCAGACCACCTTGGTAAGTTAAGCCTTGGTTAACGGCGCTCGACGCCAGTCCTCTTCTTCTACTCCGAGAAGCCATTTGTATGTAGTTATACGTGGGTCGAGCGACACTGAGCTCGATTGTTGGGCTGGTTAACTTTGGGCTCACGCTCGCTTGGACAATGAATCTATACGCGCGGAGGATCCAGGGCTGTTTGTCACTCTCCATCAGACCTAAAGGCTTTTTCATCCCCAACCAAATTACTTTGTTTTATTTTTTATTTCCTTTTGATTTGAAATTAAGGCAATGTGCGATTAATTGGCTCCTGAATGAAATATTTCAGATGTTTTCAAATTCCATTACCAGTGGCGTACCCCAATAGCAGTCTCAAACATCTTTTCCTCTCTCTCCTTTTTTTTTTTTTTCCTTAATTTTTAGACAATCTTGTTTTACATCAATTGTAAATTGCACAAGCAAACAACGTAACAACGAATAATTAATATTCCCCTTAAATAGAGAAAGAAAGAACAATACTGATGACTTTTTGTTGTCAAAATGTATTTTTCCTCCAACTCAATGAAAACGCTTCCGCCGCTCGGTAGTTTCAATACGACATCCCCGCACGTGCCTCGGCAACGAGCTTCGAAGCTGCAGCATCGCAAAAACTTCTCTCTGGCGTAACTAAACGCCCAAACCCAGCTTGCCCCAATAAACCGAGTCCAAAGTTCCGCACGAGCCGCGTCTTAATAACACCCCATAGTCCACCTGCCGTGAAAGCTCCACCAAACTCCCTTACCCCACATTCACGAGGTTATCAGTTTATACGTACAGGAGCAAAAAGGGGGACGGGGTGGCCCTTGAAAGCTGTTGAAACATCGCTGGGGTACACGTGGTGGAGCTTGAAAGCTTTTGCAAAAAAAACAACCAAGGGAGTCGGGTGCAAATTTTCCATCGCGGCGACAAGGGATGCTTGGGATGAAACTGAGTCCAGTGTGTTTTCCAGCCGAAGACGAGGCACCAGCGACCGTACGGCTGGGAGAACGGGACCGACGGGGCGACTGTGGCAGCCGGTAGCCGCGAGGGCGAGCCGTTCAGGCTCGCGGAGCCGCCGAGTCCGCCGAGCAAGTTCGCCAGTCTGCCGTACGACGCCAAGGTGTCCTCGTTCAACTGGACGCCGGTCCGTGGTAGTTCGGCGGCCGTGGAGAAGCAGGTGGTGGCGTCGAGGCGGCAGTCGTCCGAGGACGGGCTCGAGGATCTCAGGCAGTCGTCCGAGGACGGGCTGGACGAGGAGGACGAGGACGGGGACGAGGACGCCGACGGGGACGAGGAGGATGACGACGAGGAGGAGGGTGGGTCAAACAGGCCAAGCCCCGAGAAGGAGAGGTCTGTATCGGCTCACAACAATCACCACCATCACCATCACCACCACCACCATCATCATCACCACGCGCACGGCTCGCGCAGGACGGCCAGGCAGGTGGAGATCACAAAGTCCAGCAGGTTTGTTGTTTTTTTTGTTTTTTTTTTTTTTTTTTCTCCTTCGACCCTTCATGGGGGCCGAATTTCGATTTACTTGTTACTTGTGTCGAAGACTATACGTGTGTGTTGTAAATTCAATAAATTTATTATCCGAGTGACGCCAACATATATGTACTATGTTCGAGTCAAGAAAAAGACCCTGAAAACTGTTTCATCTACGAGGTACCAGCATGGTTATTATAGTTATCAATTGAACATATAACAGATGAAAGAAAATTTTTAATGAGGTGTCGAAAAGGGCGATCAAAGTAATTAAACGGTACTATGACAATTAACCAGTGACTTAATCCCGCGGCTGATAACGCGGTCGCGCGTCGAAGCTGGGTATACACGTGTACACGTTATAGCTCGACTCAATAAGGTATAATCCTATTATAGCTTATACATGTATACACCTAACGGCGGCGCAACTGAGAAGTTTATCAAAGATTTATTAACGCCTCTCTTCCAACGATAAATCGTGTACAATATCTACTGTTTTAGCCAAGACTCGCGTGTCTGTTTAACAAGTACCCTTGATAGCCGTTGGCTGACTAAACTCGAACTCTACTACTTACAGTCTGACGAATGACTGATTTCTCAATAGTGTACATTAAAAACAAAACAAAAATTCGTCAATCCAAATAAACACCTATTGGAATGTAATTTAAAAAAATATTTATTCGAATAAACCAAGTGCATAGAAATATTGTTTGACTTGAATAAATCTCTTATCGAAATAAATTTTTTTTTTTTTCAGTCTAGTATAGTAGGGTATTATTTATTTACACACTAAAGACTCGGTGTTCCGGTAGGTACAGTGGTATTTAGTGAACTTTTTACACGAGTAAGAAGAAAAAAAAACGATGATTTTTCTTTCCTCAAACCTCGTCCACTTAACCCTGTAAAAAGTATAGGAATGAAAATAATGTTTGTTTGCAAAGTAACAGAGAGACCGCCAAACGATTATACGGTAACAGCATAAAATACAAAAAAAGGAGTAAATTGAATGGTAGTAACATTATTTGGTTGTCCACAGCGTGGAGGACCGCCTGCTGATGAACAACGGTCACGGGCGCAACGAGCGCCGCGCGACCGGCTCCGCGGGCAGCATAAGCAGCTGCACGAGCAACGGCACCGGTGACCCGCTCCAACGGCCCGACCCGAAAAACGCGAGCACGACCGCCTCGGCAGGCAGCATCGGCGGAGGCCCCTCCAGCAGCAACGCCAGCCGCCGGCGCAACAACTCCGACTCGAGCGACGGCGGCGCCCGCGGCAACGCCAACGGCACCGGCTGCTACCACCACCACCACCACCACTCCTCCAACCGGCACTACTCGGAAAGCGAGCGGTCCTCCATGCCCCGCTCGAGCTCCGCCAGCGTCGAGCGCTTCTCCATGCGCGCCAACTGCGACTCGTCCGACTTCTCCCGCGCCAACTCCAACGACCGCTTCCACTCTGACTTCTCGATAGCCGTCGCAAGCGCCAGCTCCAACGACCGCGTCAGCGCACCCAGCTCCGAGCCCTTCTCCATACGCAACCTCGACTTTGCCAGCTTCGGCCTACCCCGCGCCGACTCGTGCGAGCGCTTCTCCGGCCGGGCGAGCGACAGGTGCTCCGAGGAGCGCTACTCCGAAATTGGCTTCTCCACCCGCAACTCGGACTTTTCCACCCGCAACTCAACCGACTTCCGCACCCAGTCCGAGGAGGAGCACTTCTCCGACGACTCGCTCGAGGAGCTGCTACCCCCGCCCCCGGCCCTCGGCAAGCGCCACAGCATCGCCTGGGAGGTCTCGCTCAACGACGATGACGACGATGACGACGAGGAAGAGGAGGAGGAGGAGGTCGAGGAGGAGGGGCTGTACGGGCCGGGTAGCGCCAAAGTCGCGCGGAGGCGTCGGAAGAGCAGCGACGTGTCGAGCGTCGGCTCGGCCTCGAAGCTCCGGGACTTTGACGACTGGCAGGACCCCCGGGTGTCGACCACCGACGACGACCTCGTGTCCCCGTACTCGGACTCCTCGGCCAACGAGCCCGACCAACGCGGCCGAAAGCCCCAACACGTCGGGACGTACGTGATCCGCCGGGGCCGTAAAAAGGAGCGCAAGGCCCTCGCCCTGCCCGGCTCGCCGACCAAGAGCCTCCGCCAACCGAGCCGGGCCCTCCACCAGGTGCGCCGCTACTCCAACACCTTCGACAGCCTCCACAGCCTGCTCAAGGAGACGGGCAAGCTCGAAGGCCCCAGGGAGCCACCGGCCGAGTTCGCCAACGCCCCGTCCCAGCACGTGGAGGCCGTTAAATTGACGAGCTTCGCCGAGCGGACGGCAGACTGCAACGGCATCACCATCACGAGCTCCAAGCCGGAGGTGGAGGCCAAGGTCCCGGTGGACCTGCTCATCGAGGGCGAGATCGTGGAGAAGGCGCTGTGCGAGAACAGGCGCCAGTTGGAGAGGGTGAGCGACGAGATCAAGGAGATCGAGAACGCGAGGAACAGCCAGCAGCAGCAGGAGTTGGCGGCGGCGATGGCCGAGAGCAAGAGGCGGTGCGGCGAGGCGCCCCAGCCACCGGCGTGTAGGGGTCAGGAGGTGGTTGAGGGGAGCGACAGGAGGCGGTGGCAGGGGGCGGTTGGGACGGTGCCGTCGGGCGGTGGTGGCGCGAGGCACAAGAGGAATAGCTTGGAGCTGGTGGACGGGGGCGGGAGTTGCGGGCGCAGGGAGGGGAGGAAGCAGGTTGGACCGCAGCCGCCGCCCCACGCGACGGACGTGGCCGATGGGTTGTTGGGGAAGGCTCAGGTGGCGGAGCAGCTCGAGTTTCAGGAGCGCAGGAGGATCAACGGGCCGGAGATTTACGCGTCCGGGCGGAGGGCGAGGGTTGGCGGGGAGCTCGAGAATCACAAGAACGACACGAAGCAGATCGAGAACGTGATTGACGCCATACTCGAGGACTCGAAGAACCCGGATTTTCAGGTCAGTGCGAGAGCACGCGCTCATCATTTTTCCTTTTTCCTTTTTTTTTTTTTTTTTTTTTTTTTTTTTCAAACCCTTTCGCAAACGCATCTCCCGGAAGTACGAAAAACGTCCTTTTTGCTTTGAATTTCATTTCATTACCAACTATTGCTATTCGAGGTGAGACTCGTAGAAAAAGGTTTTAGTTCCAAAACGGCACTAAATTGGCGCCCTTTTCATTCGAACGCGCAAAATGGCAAAACTGGTGGCTTTATTTACTGTTGTACGTCGTTCCTTGCAACTCGTCAAGTCTCGCGTGAAACTAAATTTACAAAAACATCTTTAAATATTGCGATGAATTGAAAAAAAAAAAAAAAAAAACGCGGTATTTGAAAAAAGCGCTGATCCGAGCCCCCCCTTTCCCACTTTCAAAAAAAGGCACGAGAAGCACTCGCTACGGTGTACAACGCCAGCTCGTCGATATGCGCAGACTACCCGTAAGCACTCGAAGGGCCCCGCTAGAGCCTCGTTAATCATGCGACAACGACGAGAAGGACGCATCGACGAAATATCCATAACGCAAGAGCCTCTCGACTTTTCCCGTGTCTTTCTCACTCGCGCGGCTCATTAACGCTCGACACCTTGCTATATACCTGCCCTCCGATGCCAACACCTTCGATAAGAGCATAGGACATTTTTCGTTCTCAAGCTAAAATCTCAAACTCAACAATTATTTTATGAAAAAAAAAAAAAAAAAAACATGCTTTTAGGTGAGCGTGGAAGTGCTAGAGTTCCCGCCACTGCCACCCTCACCGGTCGAGGAGGCGGACGAGGAGAGCTCGGACGTAGGCGGCTCGGTGGGCTGCAACGGCACAAGCAGCAAGCAGCCGATCAAGCCGGTCAACCGCACGATGGAGTACAGGCCGCGGGTACCGCCCCACCGGGGCATCAGCCTCGACTCGTCCAAGGACCACCACCACCACCAGTCCGCCTCGGCCCACCACCATACCTCCTCGCTCAACACGAGGTCCATGGACGCGGGCTACTCGCGCAGGCGAGCCGGTGGCATCGGCAGCGCTAGACGCGAGGTGAGCTTTTTTTTTGGCTCTGGGACGATAGAATTACCAAAGTCCACCCTTAAAAAATAATTGGAACAGTTTTTCCTTGACTCAACAAAACGTACCTTTTTTTACGCTTGGGTGTGGCTTACGCGTTAAAGGTGGTGATCTTTTTTTTTTTTTTTTTTTACGCAGGACGTATCAAAAAGTGATTAGGTTATCGTAACATCAGTAGGAAGTAGGGACCACCTTAAATATTGAAAACGGTTCGATCGTGAGAGCTCGGGGAGCTCCTTGAAACTTTCAGACTCCTCTTGACGGGCCAAAGTGTGGGGTAGCTCGCAGAAGCGATTCTCGTTGATCCAAACGTTCGTTAAAAAGCTCGAGTTGGGGTCGAAGGAGAGGAAACACCACTCGGATGGGAATAGTCTTACCGCAGAGTTACAAGAGCCAAAGAGAGAGAACGAAAAAGGTTTTGAAAAAAAAAAAAGAAAAAAACTTTTCCTTCTTAGCTCTTCCCCCGACTCTGAACTGCTTGTCTTCGAAGAACTTTGCAAGTTTACGTTCGAGTACTATGTGAAACGAATGAGTAGAGAAACAAGAAAAGATACCAAAGTTTTTCAAAGACGGAATAATCGAGCAAAAAAGCTCCGCCGATTGGATGCGTGTACATACGTGCCGGGGAGTGGCTTTCGTTCTCTTGGCTCCCGTGGCGCTCGTCAATCGGTCACTTCTCCATCTGAGGGTACAAGCTTGCAACGCACACGCAGCTTTACTCGGATTCTCCCTCGAGATTACCACCGAGCGTAGGAAAAGAAGATGGAGTAGTTTTTTCGAAAATTTTTCCAGGGCTTACGATGATTTTTTTCCTTTTTAACTAGTTCACTCGCTTCGAGCGACGAGCTTTTTTTTATTCGTATCTGTTTTTTTTTCATACCGTTACTCACAAGGAAAGTTACAAAATTTACTGTAGATTCATGTAATTTTAGTAAATTGTATCTCAGTTAATTATACTTTTGACCATAAATCTACTGTTACTTTTTTTTTTTTTTTTTTTTTCTTATTATTATTTTTCCTTCTATGAGAAATTACAGATTAAATTTTTTCTATTAAGGAACAAATCAAATGAAAAGCATAATTCGTTCTGGAATAAAAAAATGAATTCCTGTAAAGTTACGATAAAGTTTACCAAACATAACAGTGAAAAATAACAGTATCAACGGCTATTAAAAGACAATTTCTATAACTTTGCCTCATTTGTAAAAAGCATTTATAACGCTGATTACAATTATCGTAAGAGAAAGTTATACCAACAAGAGCTTTTAAGGGGAACTCAGTGTGCATTTGCACCAAACTAAAAGGAGATAAACAGTTGCGAGGTATCGAATGCGAGCCCAGAAGAATCAAATTAACGATTGAGTCGAACGAAAAAAAAAAAAATGAAAGAGCACCATCGTATCTGAGTAAAAAAAAGGGAGGAGTCGGTAAACTTTACGTGAAGGCGAAGTGCGCGCCGATGGAACTTCTAGCCAAAGCTCTGTTCCCTTTGCTTTTCAAGCTGTAACGTTTTAACGAACTTTCACGAAGAGATCTTGTGAAACGGATGCAGATGGCTTTAAACAAAAACTCGTTGAAATTTTAATGGGTATTTACCTATTGAAACGATTGGGAAAAGAAAAAAAGATTCGAAATTGAAATGTTGGCACACTTTTTGCACTCGCTTAGCTTTTTTATTATTTTTCAAAAAAGCATTTAATGACGGATTTTCGAAGATAATTCAATGTAGTTGAACAAACTTTGTGGTAAGTATGCAGGAGTGCATTGAAATTTCAGAGAAAAGTAAAGTTTTCTTTTAAAAGATCGTCAATAGGACTCATATTTTTACCACAAAACTATGGTATTAATAGAATCTCCTTCCCCTTTTTGCAGGGTGATTTTATTGCAGTTTTACAGTGAAAATTCTCCTATTCCCACGGTACGTCAGCATCATCGTTATTTACGGTAAAAATCACTGCGGTTTTTCTTTTCGTGCATGAGAACATTCAATAATTACTTCTGTTTCTTTTTTTTCGACCCCGTGATCAAATATTTCGAGATCTCGAGCACCAGTTTCTCGAAAATCTGAAAGTTCATGCATCTTTTCTGAATTCCATTCCGAATTTTCGTGAATTATGTTCAAAAAAAGAAGCACCTGAATCTCAACTCGCTAGTATCAAAAAAAAAAAAAAAACCTGCAACATTTACGAAAAAAAACAGCAACGTGAACGTGTATTGAAAATCACAAGGGAACAAATGGACGGAGAAAAGCCGCGTCGTGATAAAAGGAGGCAAAAGAAAGGGAAGACCGGCGCGGATGAAAAACACAGGAAAATAATGTGCATAGGCGCTCGCCCCAGCTTTTTCCGACCTAACGCCGGTGCTTTTTTTCTCCTCATAGCATCCCTCCACTTGTTATACTCCTCTCATTTCTTTTCGCTCATATATATGAATACCGCCATCGTCGTCGTCTCGAGCGTCTTTTTCTGCTTCTTTTACTCCCGTCCATTAATATTCCTTATTCCTTGCACCGCTTTGTTTCATTAATTTATAAATTCGGAAAGTGGTAGGACAGAGGAAATTCTTTGTAAAACTCGCTGTCGAGATGGTTTGCTTAAACTTTTGTTTGAATGCCAATCCAATTATCAAACATCCGTTTAAACCTTAAGCACGACAAATGAAAACCCTGTTAATAACTTTTCTACATTAAAATGCGAAAAATAATAAAGATCCTCACGTAAATTGCTGGAATGGAACACATCAACGCATCACACTATCAATGAAAAAACTTAAGCGTCAAAAAGCCAGTGGCTGCTGGGATAAAAAAAAAAAAAAAAAAAAAAAAATTGTCGTGCACACAGAGACGTCGAGCCCTCTAACGACGAATAAATCAATAAATCCCTCGGCTTATGCATCCGTGCATTTTATATATAAACGCAAATGAGGAAATCGAAAAAGCCTCCGAGTCGCGGGGAGGGGAGAGAATGAGTTAGTGCGTGTGCAGCTGTGCCTACGGAAAAAAAAGGTCTGGCGAAAAGTTCAACGAGCTCCCGCAGCCCTCCCGGCCCGGTTATTGAATCGGATGCTTAGCGAATGAGAAAATGAATACGAATAACCTGAAATAGAGGGATTAAATGTCGAACGTTGTAAAAAAAAACAAAAAAAAAAAAAAACGAGGAACGATAGTGAAATCAAGGATTAGCATTTTTCTTCGCAATCGGTCAATTTTGGTAGATGGCGAAATTTTTATTAGCTCAAACATAATTCCAAAGAATCCTACTGCATCAAGCAGAAGAGTACATACCTGTAAGTACAACAGCTTGATGACGTTAACAAACAACCAATCATCCGGTCATAGTTTCTTGTATGTGACAAAAGGGTTCTATCGCTCGATTACGACGCTCTTTTTTTTCACAACTACGCTCGCACTACTTTTTTTCTCCTATATATTCCGTCAGACTCTGTGCTGCGCGCAATTTCTCTGAAAGCCACAAAATCCACCCGGGACTGGCCAAATATCGCGTATATAAATACACGAATACGCTTACGTACACAAATATGTATGTGTGTGTGTATGCGTGTACGGCAAGTAGGTGTGTGCGCGCGGTGGTATTTATAAGCGACGAGAAAAAGTGCAGGAGGAGAGAATGGAAAACTGCGAGGAGGTAAAAGTGCAGGTATAAAGAATTAAAGTGATAGATCGCGTGGAATGGATGTTGGGTTTCTCGCTTGTCTTTTTGATTTTGTGTGTTATCTGCCTTTCCTTTCCCATTTCGTTGAGGGACTCCCTCAATTTGATGAAACGGGGCTGGTGATGTCGCAAACGTGTAAGTATCATTGAGTAATTTTAGTCTCAAAATGATTGTATCGATCCCAAAAACGGCTTTTTTATGATTTAGGGGAGCCTCCTTTGTACCCTATTTTTCTCTGAACCCAAACTCAAGTCCATCCGTTCCTCCAAGTACGCTAGATTCCACGTACGTATATGTGGCTCTCCGATCGCTGGATTTTTAGATAATTTGTCCCACAGTGGAGAATTTATCAAAAATCCTAATATAAAAGACACACAAATTTGCTGAGGATGCGTAAAATCACAGCGAGTTGACGAATGATGGTGAAAATTCCAGGTGCCAGTGGAACGAAGGACACTGCCTACCGATCTCCCTGGCCCATCGAGGCGGCGTCCCTTCACGAAGCGCCACTCGCCCTCGACCGAGGCTTACTCGTCCGGCGGTAGCAGCAACAACGGAGGCACGATGCCAAGTAGCAACAACGGGAACAACAGCAGCTGTCCCAGCAGCAATGGTAACGGCAACGCAGCCACTGGCTCGGGGATGCAGACGAGCAGCTCACTCCCGGAGACTCCGGTCTTTGCCCGCGGCAGTGACATACCAAGGACGCCCCAGCACGCCAATACCGGCGTACCATCGACGCAGCCGCGCAGACAGCCTGGCTGGTATGCCCCGACCACTGCCACGACTGGGTGAGGCTCTTTTGTTTTTCTTATTTTCATTGCTGGAAATTGCCTCAAGGGTGGGCATGTTTTTTTTGGCGGTTATTGTGGTGTGCGATAAAATAATAATATCAATGATATTAACTTGCATTAGTTCATCGTCTAGTCACGTAAATTCGAAAGCTGTTAATCGTTGAGTAAATTGATACACAGATATTGATTTTGATTGGGCCAGCACAGTATTTTTTCCAATCCTATTAAAAAATAAATATTGGGTTACGTATTAAAACGCATGTCCTGAAATTAACTGAATTTCATTTTAATCTTGCCGTTCGACTTTCCAGATACCGAAGAAACAACCCAGGACTGGAGCAGGCGATAATCGGTACGGAGCTGCTGCGACTCGCTGGAGGTCCAAATCGCGGCTGGTATCCGACGCGCAAGTCCAACCAGCCGCGGCCGGCGTCGATCGAGCACCTCGAGCGCCTGAACAGCACCTACGATGCCAGATTGGCCGGGGCGGCCGAGCAACGGAAACCGCTCACTTTGCCGACCAACATCACGCCCAACAAGTACTTCGGCCAAAGTAAGCACAGCTCCACCTCCAGTACGCGCGAGGCGCTACGCAGGGTCACTAGCTTACTCATCAAGAAAGGTAAGCGCCGGCACCGGCTTGAGCGCTCTTCCGGTCGGTCAGTCGGTTCTCTTTTTTTTTTTTTTTTTTTTTTTTTTTTTTTTTTTTTTGTCTTTTCCTCCGTCATCTGTGTCGTGGATGACGAATAACTGTTATGTCGATTCGAGTGCTTATTCTTTGTAATTAATCAAGTAACAACCGACTTTATTGGACTTTGGAAGCTCGATGAGTCGATACTTTTTTTTCCTTTTAATTAAGTCAACAGAACTTTTTATTGGCATCAACGTGATCGATTTGTTTTGTTTTGCTTGTATATAATGCCATTGTAAAGTATCTATGTTTTACTAACATTTTGGTGCTGCTTACTTTATACATTTGTATTTTTTAGTTAGTTACAAATTGATAAATGTCGACGCTTGTGACGTTAAATTAATGGTTCACGTGACGAAGCCTCTTTATTCGAGATTTGATTGGTTTAGAGTCATCTTGTGATTTTTGTAGCGGGTTATTTGAAAATGTTTAATATGTTCAATCAGCCATAGTCTCAACTTTCAAGAATACTACAGATTTTACGTGTAAAATTGAAAAATCCGATTTCATGTTATCGTTTAAATAATCACGAGGCTTGTTATATAAAAAAAAGAAATTGAAGACTGACATGAATTATTGTTAAAAATTGTGAAATTCATGATCGACTAAGGAATTGACGAACCCATTAGTTTTGTATTTTATAAAATAATTATCACGCTACATAGCAGCTAAATGTTATCTATACAATCGTAAAAAAATGTATTATCAATTTGTGCAAAATAGGATATTGTTCATCGGATTTCCAAGTCTTTTGATAAAGTTCAAATTTTCTCATTTCTAAAATGAACATTTTAAAATTTATAACTTTCATTTCATATCATTAATGAAAACATCTTTTAAAAAACTACTCAACCATCTGGGTGACCTTTCGTGGCATAAACTATTTGTAGGTAGATATTAACAGCATGCTTTTCAATATAATATATTTACATTTTTGTGTATTTAATATATCACTTTAGATGCTATGCGCTTTCAACGCTATCCTTTTACTATTCTCGTCAGTGTTTTTTTCCTCTTTACTTTTATAATATTATATTCACAACAAGTGAAAGGTAAATCCATATTGTTAGTAAATTCAGTCAATTTATGAAAATAATCTTACACCTCAATTGTAAGGGTACGTATTTAAAGGCTGTTTATTAAAAACAAAAAGTCGTCTCTCTGTCCTCTATATATTTTCCGCTGCAAGGCAAATTAATAAGCTGCGCAATTACGTGCAATAATAGGCGCACCGCATGTTGTGTACATATAAATATTAGGATATAAAATTATATTCATAATGTTGCGCATTTCCATGTTCCTTTTACAATCGTATATTTCAATTCTGTGTGTGCTTTGAAAACTTTTTCAGCTACGCTCTTGACCATTTTGTAAAAGTGTAACTAAATTACGAGTATATAAGCTACAACACTCCCCACTCAATCAATTGTCACAAATTCTGATAAAAGTAGTTATACGAGTCCTGAAACAAATACTATCTAAAAAGATGGGTGTACGTTTTCGCCTAAAAGTTGTAAAAACTTATGACATCACTAAATTTATGAACTTAAATGACTTTATTTTATAACAATTGAATAATTATATGGTAAAATCGGCTATTGAGTTTCTTCTTTTAGATCTTGTCGATTTCTTGTTTAAATTTATTTTATAATAATTTTAAATATTTTTTATTTAACTAAATGTTATTTGAAGTTATCCATTTCATTTCGTTGAAACATAATTTTTTCTTAAATGTATAACAAAACGACCTAACTGAATTAAACTATTTGGTTTTATTAAATTTAAGATACTTAGTAGGTACAGCAGTACCTTAAAAATATCGTTTTGATAGAAATCACATTCTACAAACTGGGAAGTTTTGATGGAGTTAACATATCTGCGAAAATATACAGTATACTTTTGTATTTGAGCTATAATCAGCTACAATAATAGCTATAATTAACTACATAGTACCTATAATCACGTACAAATAACAACTATAAAAGCTATTTACAGCAATGAGTTTCGCCAGAATTTAAAACAACAAAATTTATTCAATAACCTTTTTTTGTAAGATTAATCAGCCATTCTAGACGCTATAATCCGTTTGATAACACCAAAACTGGAAGGTTCAAGTATTTTTGAACATTAAAAAAAAAATATTTTATACAGAAAAATTTTTTTTTTCTTATTATTGTTCAAAAATACTTGAACCCCCCAGTTTTGGTGTTATTATGTGATTAATACAGCCGAATTTAGCTGATATACCTTACAAAAAAACATTAAATCAATTTAGTCTAAAATTTTCGTGAAATTCATAATTGTAAACAGCTACTTTTTACAGTTATTATTTGTATACATGATAGCTACTTTGTAGACTATTATAGCTATTATTGTAGCTGTAAATACAGCTATAATTTATAGGTAAAATAATAGCTATTGATTGTTGACTAAGTATCCTCTTAATTTCGACAATTCCTACAGTAAATTTTTTGCTGTGAAGATTTTTATACCTATATATAACATTTTATCCCGAATTATCACCTAGCTACAGTCGATAAGTGAGAAGCCCGATGTTTTATAACTACCAACAGTACAAGTATCTGCAATGCACCTACATAAAACACAGATGGAGCCATGGGTTATAAACCCACGCTCCCAATAATCACATTGTATAATACCACATGGCTGTATATTAACTTTTATGCCAATAAAAATACACTATACTACTACTACTCCCAATAAACACATTTTCTCAAGATTTCTTGTAGATATTTTGTAGACTCTAATGTCCATCTGAAAGACATCTTAGAGAATTTTACCTCCAAACCCCCTCCTCACCAAGGTGTCTTTCAGATGGACATTAGAAGTCTACAAGCATCTACAAAAAATCTTGAGAAAGTGTTTGCTGGGATATAGCTCTACCGTTCAATTCCTTTGGTCGATTCTATATAGATAATGTACTTAACTATTGGATCCATAAAACCTCAAACGGCTATATAGCCAGACTGCCAGTCATTGAAATCAACACGTGTGTGGGGTTGGCCGGCCGGTCATCCTCGACATGTGGCGCCCCCTTTACGAACCCGATTCCTGGTAACCAGTGGTAAGGCCATGTCTTTGTCACAAAAAAGCAACATAGATAAAGTGTACAGTGTGTACACGACTACACGTATATATACAATCACGTTTTCGACTTTCGAGTCTTTCGACGGACAAAGAGGAAAGAGAGAGAAAGAGAGAAACCGACCTTGAAACATGACGGGGAGGAAAAGGCCTTTCTGTCCTTGTCTCGCGTTTTCTCTCTTTCTTTTACTTTTGTACTATCTGCCATACCTACATGCATCCCCAGCGTACCTACGTGATATGGCAAAGAGTTTCGCCTCTCGATGAGTGTATTACAGAGCATGAACTAGTCAACTCCTGCATACGTTTTAGGTATACCTATACTTACACACGCACGCGTTGCTAAGGGCGTTTACAGCGAATGAATCACTCTTAGGATGAATGTACATTATTGCCATCCTCGGCCATCGTGGTCGACTCTGATAGGGCCCTTTTTCTTGTTTTTTATTTATACCCGTGTTTATACCTCACCTTCTTGACTTTATACTTTCTCATTCTCTGTACACCTGTAGGGCTTCAATACACGTATACTTGAAAGAAAAAATTTGGCTTTACACGGCTCGGTAGGACGACATTTAAGCCCTACACAATATTAAAAATACATGCGTTAAATACTATTGCCAAACGATAATAAATTTTGATGATTTTGACTTACCATTTTCCACGCGTGTAAAAAGTGATGGGAAGAAATGATAAGTTCAAAGGTATACGATATATTCGTTTACGTGAGAGATTTACGTAGACTTGACATGCAACGAGTCCTCGAGATATTGACAAAAAAAATATACATTGTTTATTATACAGTTGTAGGCTTCCAGGATTTCTTCCAGCGCTGCGTAATACTGTACTCTATACCCATATGTCACATCCATCGCAGTGACTCATCACGACTTTAATTTCATTAGTAGCTCTCCTTTCTCGCACAATTTTTGTTTATTATTAATTAAGGTATTAATACTATACTGTCTCGAGTACTGTCTACTAATGTGGAAGAAAAAAAAGCAACAAAAGAGAGTCGTTTCTTTAATGAACAGTATTGCGCCAGCAAACTTGCTGCTGGACAGTTTCACTGACACCACTCTTATTTTTCGGGATTAGCGAGATCATTGGATGATAGCTATACTTCCATTTGTTCAAGCTTCGGCTTGATGTTGGTTCGGTAGGCTTTGTTTTCCAGTCCGATTGTCGGACACACTTTTCGACCGTAGAATTTCACTATGTTACTTTCCGGAGACCTGGTGCTACCAAAATCTATTGACAAACTGACAACAAAAGGAATGACAATAAAAATCATCGTTAAATACTTGAAGCTCGTGAAAGCAAAGTACAGTTTGGAAATATGTGGTACAGATCTAAATCAACGATTCATCGGACAATGTAACAACATAAATTTACATCTGGAAAAAATGTCGTCCTGCAGTAAGCCCGCACGTGGACAAGAAAAGCCCTGGGTTTTCATGTACAGAGAACGGCGTCCTGATGTATTATATATATACGCATGCAGTGCGACTACCACTGCAGTTTTAGGTAGCGAGTGGGCGATGGCCTGCAGGACAAGAGGAAAAGAGAGAGAGAGAGAGCAGAGGAGGACCTCTCGCGGAAATGTTGCTCCTGGCGTCGTGGTTCCCGTTATATCGATTCGACTCCACGGCAAGGGAGAGAAAGACAGTCGCTTCTGCAACGTAAACGTGTATATATAATATTATACTTACACACCATAAAAATGATGTTCTCTGAAATTACTCCTTCTTACCGCACTGCAAGCTTTTGTTGTCGTTTTTTGTTTACTTTTGCAGTGGTTTACTTACACAAATAGCCATTTGCAAATGCCTTGTCCTGAAAAATAAAGAGGTAGAGTTCTTGTTTGAGGATGTATCACCTACTCTTACCTATATTGTTAAAACTGAGGTGGCACACGCAAGTAAATTGATATTTTTTTAATTTACGTTAGCTCACATACGTGAACATCTCATTGTAATTTTAATTTTCACAATGTGATCAACTACATACGTGTTATACCCTTATACCTGCATATTCCATTTTAACAAAATATTTCTACGTCGGGTAAGTATCACATTTAATTTCAGAGTTGCACGTCGTGTTGTACAGTGCAGTCGTGCTTTAAAAATTTTTTGGCAAATTTAGGCAAGTTTCGTCAAAAGGAAAAATTTTAATAGCATTTTCAGTGCAGCGCTATTAAACAAAAAATCAGTTTTTTTGCGATAACTCCTTTCACATAGATTTTACACGTCCGCGTTCTGTTGTAGAGTTGTAGATCTCGTTAAAATACATACTTTTTTCTGTCGTATGTTATGTAATATATTATATTTCTTTTCTCCGTAACTCCAATAAATTTTACTTATCTCCAGTATCTCTAGATTTTACACCCAAAATAAAATAAATTAATATAAAAAATAATTCTAATGCAATCACGCCACAGCAGCTAGTTTAATCAAACGCAGTTCTACTTTTACTTAAAAAAAAAAAAAAAAAAAAAAAAAAAAAATCGATAACAAGTGCCTCTGAGAGCATCAGCCTGTTTCTATGGTATGTGTTTCTAATATTCACATCTTACGAAACGAATCCATCCCCGCGTCCATCCGGAAACGCCAACGAGTTTTTAAAACCTTATCCATCCTCCGACGCTTTTCTCGCGCTTATTGCCTTCGTGAACGCAGTACACATTACACTAGAGGCGCAAAATATTGCGCTCGCCAGTTTCATTTTAGTCCCTCTCAGCGAGTAATACATATCAAACGCTAAACGATACCTCGACCGTGATGTCTCTTCTCGATTTCGTTCCTTCGACGCTGGTATAATACACACGCAAGTGTTGTTGTTTTTTTTATTTATTTATTTTTTTTTTTTCGTATCAGCTCGTCCTTTCCTTTCACGACTGACCCACTTGTTGACGCCTTCTGCGGATCGGCTTTTTTTGCTCTCGAACAACTCCGCGGGCCATGTGTGCGCTTTCCGTGGCTTTTTATGGGTTTCGCGAACGTTGGCTCCCCTCACTTGATTCGCACTCATTGTCGGTGCATATGGCCAGCGGATTCAGAGCAATGGGTCTTTACGTTCGCTGACCAACCACGTGCCGATCGTTAACATAATGATATTCATTACCAATCATTTGTAATGATTGTATACGCTATGGGTTGTATGACATAAGGACAATGTACATATTATATACCTACCTATTATTCTCAAGTCAGTCATCAACGTAAGGAGGTATATATATACACGGCTCATTTGAAATTTTACGCAAAATATAGTTATACCGTTTGAAAAAATTGTTCTTAGATTAAGAATGAACTTCATTATCACTAAAAAGTTTAAAAATTGATTTAAAAAAAACAAGTGAATCATTCTGATTTTAAGTAAATCATCGAGAAACAAGTACCTCATAATTTATATCTCCACTGAGTAACTACGAAGTGAATATGAACACTTGGAAAGAAAAAAAGAAAAAAGTTGATGACAAAAAATGAGACTGAAGGACTTCGAAATCCTCTAAACCTTAGAGTTTCAAAAATTAATGCTTTTTGTGCACCTTCAAGCTTTCGAAGACATCAAAGCAGAGAGTATTACGAGCTTCAAGCTGCCGTAGTCAGTATAAGGATAGATACAAGTCAGAAGAACTTTGAATTTCCACACAATGCGCCTCGAATGATTTCGAACCAATGTACATCCGAATGAGGATAAAAAAAAGTAAATAAAATGGATTGTCATCACCAGTGATTTTGATACTTATATATGGCATTTAGTAAAATTTTAACCTTAAGTAAGGACTTATTCTAATCTTAGATAACTCCAAACTTATAGGAAGTGTCTTTAATATATCCATTGAAAACGTGTTTGATTTCAATACCAATAGATGGGATTTGAATGTTAAACACCGTTAAATACACGCGTTCTGAAATTTTGAAATAATCTTTCGCTGACTAACGATTAAGTACTCAAAACCGGCACAAACATGTCGAAGAATTGAGCAACTTTTACATTGAGTATCTACTTGGAAAAGTCAATGTACTGTAGTCTATGACATGTTCACTGTTACCTATATGTAGAGCCTTCTACTTGAAAGTGCTGATAATAAAGCAATGTAAAGACGAGAATCGCCACTTTCTCGAAGTACATGCAAGAGTCAAGACGTCGAGTGTATTTGTGATAAAGCACCTAATAGATAATATTAACAATGGTAAAATTGAACGAAAATCAAAACGTACTTGTCGAGATTCGCGAGTTCGAGCCTTTTTTGCGAAAATGTCTTGATCGCGATCAATTGAAAATCACACGACTCGTAGCTGCGAAAATGTTGCCTCCCGGGGAAAATTTTTGCAGCCTGATTGTAAAAATCGACGCAACGTTGTGGAGAAACGAAACAACCAAGGAAGAAGAGACACTGCATTTTGTGGGCAAAACACCTACTACTCCAAACGCAACAGTGGTCGATTGGTCATATCTGTTTCGATCGGAAGTTTTCGCGTACACCGAACTACTACCAGCTTACAAAGAAGTGGAAGAAAAATTTGGACTGAAGGATACACTCGATTTTTATCCCAAGTTCATAGGACATCGAAATTCATTGGAGGATGAAAACGAGGTGATAGACGAGAACTCGATGCTTTTGCTCGATAACTTGGCTGTACGGGGGTACAATTCAGTGAACAAATACGAGGGTGAGTTGGTTTTCCTATCAGGTCCTTACGATCAGCAAACTCATCATAGACGGCGTATAGCTAAAAAAGAAAAATGGCGTCACTGGCGCACTACTGTTACTATAAGTGACGACAATATACGGTAATGTGGACTTATTTGACAACATCTCCATCACCCTGACGTATGGAGATCATGAATAGTACATTTTTGTCAATGTGACGCCATTTTTCTCTTAGCTACAGTACGCCATCTATGCTGAGTTTGCGGACCGTAGGGACCTTATACCACCGAAAATGGCATAAACATAGAACAATCAGCAGTATTATATACCAACAAATGAATCATTTCACGTATAAGGTCTGAATGTCGAGTACGCACGTAAAGCAACCGTGTGCTTGGCTAAATTTCACGCCCTGGGCATGGCTGTGACCAAACTGCGTCCCGACATACAGAAAAAAATGGCCATGCGATCCATCGAGCAGTCCCCCAATTATAAGCTACTCGACGAGCACTTTGACTCCATATTGAAGATCATTCGCGCTAACGAGGGTCTCAGTAAACACATTCGGGTGATCGAGATTACGTTCGCGGAGGCCAAAAATGGGAATTTGTGGACCAGGACGGATAACGGATTGTGGGAAACCTTCATACACGATGATGTGTGGACGTCGAACGTAAGTACTTTGGTATCCCTGTGAACGGAATGAAAATTTTATTTTAGATGACTAACCGTGCACGGGGTCATTGATTGTAGATAATGTTCCACAAAGATGAAAATGGCACTGTTGACGACGTCAAATTCGTCGACTTTCCAGGGATTCGGTGTGGCAGTGCACTGAGGGATCTGTCTTGTTTGTTGGGCCGCTGTGTCGGCAAAAACGTTGGAACGCACCACGTGGATGAACTGATGAGTCTGTACGTCGAGACCTTGAATGAGCGAGTCGGGCAACTAGGATGCAATTCAAATAGGTTCACGGTAAAAGAGTGTAACGGAGAACTGAAACGTCAGTCCGTCATTCAGTTTCCACTGTGCGCTTTGGGACTGAAAATTTTTTCTACCCGTTCCAACCAAGTTGATACCGATAAATTTGTAAAACTGTTGCAGTTGCTTGTTTTCACTTACGAGCAAAGGGGATGGTTTTCACTTTAATTGTACTTTTTCTTCATTAAAAAGTAAAATAAACGTATTTTTGCATCAACTCGATCCAAGTCTTAATTGTTGCATGCATGACACATTGCTTGATACCAGCCGAGTTTTAACGTAAAAATACAATATTTCAGTTGTAATCGATACGAAGGTACAAACTAATTTGACTTTAGTTATTTCACTTCTGATCGTCTTGTAAATCACTTGAACTATCCTACAAAAGCATATAAAGCATTTCAATACATCGGATTATCTTTAGTTTTTCTTATGACTATACTATGCAGTACACATTTTTAGAGGAACAAAAGAACTCGCAAAAGAAACGACACCATCTAAAAATCAAAAGATCATAATTAATAGAAAATATTATAGAGTAAAACACAAAATTTGATTATTTGAAACAAATAAAAGTTACAGAGCAAAGAAAGTATTCCTAAAAATATGTAAATCGTTTCGGAGAATCCTATTATCCGATACTGATTATAATTATGCACCTCGACATTATTGGAAGAGTTACGACGAACAGCTCCACCGTGAGATAAAAACGACCCACTCACATCGTCTCAGGACAACACTTGATTCCCCAACCCAATACAAAATCTCCTCTGCACATGGTTGTCAGCTTCAAACATCGGAAAATTTTTTTCTCTGTAGAAGGAAAAAAAATAGAGCAATAAAACGCCCTCAAACACTAAACACGGAATAAAACATTCGCATCGTCAGTAAGTACGACTGTACGAGCACCTTGTATGTAATTGCAGCTCCACGCGATCCCGCACAACCAGTAGCCAAGAGATCAGAGTGGCACGGTAATGCACGAAACCTCGAATGCGCGAGCATCGTTGTAAAAACCAGTTTTCCGGTCGAGCTGCGATGACGTTGCTCCGATGGAATCTTTTCTTGCACCGTATAAACATCTATACTCGCCGCGCACGAGGCATCCTCTCCCGAGAGCCAGTGCGTTTAATTGAAATTTTTGCCGCTCCTCCGTTCACTCGGTTTCCATTTCGCGCACGCGATAATCGCCCACACGTGTGCATCCGTGGTATATACACCTCCACTTTCGATTTTCGGCGCGAGCTAACCGATGTGTTTCCATACAACATGTGTAATCGCTACACGATTATCGTCCTCGAATCATAGGTGGACGAGATTTTTGTTGAATGACTTTTTTCAGGCCGTGGCTATTAAGCGTAAAAACATTATGTAGTTTCGAACGCAATCGTTATCGCATCGTTATATTTATTTTAATTGCCATTTGACTACCGTTTAATTAATCGATCGGACAAAAAGCACTAAAGTAGCACAGCATTTGATTATCCTCTTGATAACGTTTTCAATTAAAATCACATTCAAGTTGCATACCACTTGTAAAATGTTTTAATTGTATAAAAAAAAAAACAAACTCAAGCGATTATACTCTATGACGAATTGCAACGTCTCGATAAATCAACCGTAACCCGCGTGTTACATTAGCAGCACCCGGCAATCGTGGAGAAAAATACGCATAAATGTACACACGACGCGAGTACCGTGTGCTAATGTATACACCTCCAAACGTAAAAGAAATTTCCCTAAAAGCTGAAATAAACGAGAAACGCATAAAGCGATCGAGGGAGGGAGAGGGAGCTTCATCATCATCGACGCTTTCCCCGTAATCTCTGGTCATACCGACTCGCTTATGCAGAGTACACATGGAGGGCTTCATTTACCCCCCGTCACCTTAACGGATCACCTGTGCGTGTGATACCACGTAAATAGCCGACTTTGTAGATACGCGTGAGGGGCTGAGTCGATCGATCCAATTAAAAACCGACCGAGCGAGGGAATTCAGCCTCTCGGCGTGTAAGCTGCCTATGCATACGAGGAGCTTTTTGCGTCTATGACTTGTTTGAGCGGGATACAGCGCTCGTTTATCGGGACTGAAGATTGATAAAGTCGCGCTTTACCGAGGCTATACGCGTGTCTTTAATTACCAACGAGATTAGGGAATTCGTGACGCGCGGTCTTTTAACATAGGTATGACGTGTCGCTTTATCACATTTTTAGTTTATGTTAATATTTCACTATTGATATTTAGATAACGATGCGTATGTACATCATTTTACATGTATGATACATATAGATAATGAAGGTTAAAAATAATCGTTCGGCGATATCGTGTTTTTCGGCTGATAATCTTAACGGAGGTGCGAGTATTTTTTGGATCGCTCGAACCGAAATAATTACGTGGTGGCTTACTTTTAAAATTACGTTGGAAAATAACATAATTTTCCGTGTAACGTTTCGTTCACGTTCTGTAATCCGAAATAGTTCAAGGTTTGAATCAAATTTGAAAAATAGCTCAAATTTATATAGATGATTATTGAACACAAATAAACTGTACAAGTTTACTGTGAAAGAAAAATAAGACGCGCACTTGACGATATACTTTTAGAGATTTACACCAAGTTAGTGTTTTATTTTGTTAGCGTTGAGTTCTTGTTTTACCCTGAAAACCTATAGGTTCTTGGTGCTCACAAAAAAGGTTTTTTTTTTTAAATTCCAACTGATGGAAAAAAAAAAACAAACAAAAAAAAGTACTTTTTTTCATAGCGTCGACGCGTCGGTTGCTATTTGACGCAAATGAAAAAGTTGCGCGTCTGCCGAGCACAAAGTTTTTCTGTCAATGCGTGTCTCACAATGTTTCTCTCGCACTGAACCGATGCAAACTTTTTTCCCATGTAGAAAATTCGCGTGACGAGAGACGCAGGTACACTTTCATCGTGTCAATACTGTTTTATTGTAAAATTTTCTAAAACAGCTAGTAAAATCGTTAAGAAAAACCACTCATTGGAGGAAAAAAACGTTTTTTCCTTTTGTTCATCCAGAGGATTTTAACAGCGAGTAACTGAATCGTCGCTTGGAAGTTTCCTCGTCCAACATGTTCCAACGATCAAAGCTGCTTGACAAAAAAAAAACGGTTCGTAGAACCCCAGTGTTGGCATACATATAAGCACACCATGTACGCTTTTTCGAGCGCGTCTTCAACCCGACAACTCCGCAAACGAGTCAGCAACACAACACCCGTAAACCTTGTATTTTATATACCGATCTCCCGCAAAGTGAGGCTGCTTTAGCGACGCAGGGGGTGAGGAGGGCTCGCGCGTTAGAGGTGACAGTTGCGTTGAAAAACTTTCGGTTTGTTTTCCCCTCATCAGCCGCGCAACACATGTAGGTACACACGTGTGTAACTGGTGCTTATCATCGAAGTACAATATTTGAAAAGATAAGATGTACGTTGTATGCTTAGGCAAAGCTGCAGGACACACATCGTATACCGATCGAACGTGAAGAATGAGACCGTAGTTGAAGGTAATTTGGTTGAAACAAAAACACTCTACTTTTAGTCCACACCAACTAGTATCAAGAGCTCAGTCGACGAAATTATATTGGGCTCACAAATTGCCATGAGCTCCTACACTTTCAGTTCTTGCATTATCGACACTTTGTCGTTTCGTTGACATATCCTGTTAACATTTTTTGAAGCCAGGAAGCATGGATTTCGTCAAATCGCTATTTTCTATTTTCATCGTTCATTTCAAAGATGGAGAGAAATCTTGAAACGAGTGTTCCATGAGTTATTGGGCCAACAACTAGAGAGGCTCACTCCAGTGCCAAAGGGGACGGGGTGGAGGCACTGACTTATTCTATAAATAGAATAAATTTCATGGCCTCCCACGCGTCGAGTGACAGATGCCTCCTGCTTTCGAATAAACCTGCCTGCCTGGCATCTTAATTTTCAAATGATGGACTATACACACACATATATATATATTTGTCTTGCGTATTGGCCGGTGCGCAATCTTCAATGCTACGACTCGTACTTATGCCTTTGCACATTATATGTTGACTCGTTTCAAAAGTATACTTTCTAGTAATTATTAAAAAAACAAATATTTCCAGCTACCTCTTTTAGGGGACATCGATGAGTTGATCCTTTGTATATTTGTAAATGACGAGGTAAAAGTCCTGCTTTGCGTGGCTTTTAGCCAACAAAAAATTGTGCAGAAGTGACGTTATTCCGTATGGGGACTTAATTATTTTTGTAAATACCAGTGAACTTGTACGGCTAAAATATTACTGATACAAGTATTTGTACAAAAGATATTATGGAATTATCTCACTCAACAATTCGATGTGATTTTCCACGAACAATAAAATATATGTACAAAGTGTCAGTGACGCATAGGACACAATAATTCTATCATATTTACCTATACGTATCGAACTTTCTTCATTGAGTTCGTCTGTATATATATGGCCCTTCCAACCCGTCACCCCAAAAATGTTTGTTGATTATAAGTTGGTTCCGTTGAAACATTGACTTTCTACAACTGTACGTGCCCTACACTCTGTAAACCATCTGACTACACATCAAGTCAAATAATGCAGTAAGTACCGAACAGTGTATGGGAAGGGAGAAAAGCAAAGTTCTATGTACATACACACACTAAACGGCTGTACAAGCGACACTTATCTTCGTACGAATTAGAATAAACAAAATAACGATTACTCGTCGGAGAAGCGATACCTTTAGCACGTAGCAGCGGTTGAGTGGCTCAGTGTAGTAATATAGACTGCCGAGGAAGGTCAGATAGGTGATTTCGAACATGTCGGAACAGAACGTCGTAACCGAGACCGAATACACCAGGCCACCCGAGCCACAGGCTACTTTTCTGAGGAACGATTCCGAGAGTACGTATAGCATATATGTATAACTTAATTTTCAACCATTTTTTCAATATGTAGTATTTGAAACAGCGCATCTGTCGGGACTTGAGATATTTACGAGCGTGCCGGCATTGCTCGAAAAATTGTGATCAGGGATTTAGACGAAACTTTAGGACATGCTTTCTTCGTAGGGGGGGTTACCGGTAGGTGTAATTCTTCATGTTTGGTAAGGTCAATTCAGACACGTGTGTAATAATCTCGATTCCTTGCAGTCGTCCCACATCATACGTGTATGTCTACTCATGTGGTAGACGAGAAAACACGTTCAAGTGTAAAATACAAGGATAAAAAACAGCATATCCTTATGTATGGTGACTTACATGCATCATTGAAAAGACGATGAAACCGTGACAGTATGGATTGTGGGTCTCGCGCTTCAATGTACGTTTAAGTAGGAAAATACGAGTCTGAGCCCAATGTATAACAATGTGAGGTATAAATTACACAATCTAATGTTCAATTATCCAGCATGTGCCGTTAACTCGAGCCATTGCCGGGGGTATCAACGTTACAATACTTACTGTTATCGTCGGAGCAAACTTTCTCTTTTCCAGAAATGGAATTCTTATAAGATTTTCATACAGCTTTGATCTTCAATTTTGGATATAATTGCCGATTTGTCTAGGTTTAGAGAACTTTTGAATGTCAGCGAATATCAATACAATGCTATCAAAATATTGGAAATAGAAATTGGCGAGTTTTTGTTCCAGTGGCTGCATAAGCTCTGGACCCCGCTAAGCACGGAAAAAGTAGAAAACTGTTCTTCCTTTTATTCTTTTCTATCCGACGAAAGTGAAACCTCGACCAACAACCCAAGCTAATTACCAGACCCGCCGATGCTTGAAAAACCAAGTCTCGATGATAAAAAGTATTCAATTGCTTCCAAGGTCACGTGAAATATTCTGTTTTGGTATCTACGCAGCTGTCATCGTACACTTCGCTGTTCACTGTACAATATCGATTACATTAAGATAAAATTGACTGGCTCTGGTAACTCTGTCGAAATGTGTCGTCCACAGAATAATAAGTACACGTGGCGGTTCCATCACGCGCGCACATTTATCTTGAAAACAGTATATTACGATATATATTATACGTACTATTTATACACGTTGGTTGGAAAATTCCGTTGTTATTGTTTTTTGAGATTTTCCGAGGTACCGCAAACGAGTGTCATTTTGGCGTTCCTCCACCAGGTCATCTGCGGGTCGTCAATTTACTTTTTTGTCAAAAAAACTTTTAAAAGACCCGCGTATGGAGCTGTTTCCCTCTACATCTACGCGATCGTTTGTTATTATTGTAACGATACAGAGATTTTTTTATTTTTGGAAAATTGGGTGTTCTACACAGCCAGTCGTCGTAAATCACGAAGTTTTGCTCAGTCAATAATTGGTATACCTACTAGGTGTTACTTTTCCATTGAACAGTTTCGTAAAACAACACATGATTCATTGGTGGGTTTCATACCGCGTGGGTTAAAAATTACCTTGCGCCCAGTGCGCCACGTGTTACGAATTATTACCCAAGCTCTGACACTTTTTCCATCGTCGTTATTATTATTTTGTTGCAACACGTGCAAGCTTTGGATAATGATGCGTACAAATTAATGACTGGGTTGTGTGCTTAGGACGCTTACATAGGTTTTGGCGAATAAAAACTCAAAGACAATGGTATCGTGTATATATATATACAATATACCATAGCTGGCTCATTACTTACAATCGACGCATCGATTGTTAGATATCTTGGACCGTATGAATAATAAGTCATATCTTAACTGTCTCTTGGATACTGTTTGGGGTAACGTCAAACGTGTAGATGACGACTTGGACTTAGTTGAACTCGTGAATAAAAATCCGTAATTATTTTTAACACAAAGTAAGGGATTAACGAAGACGAATG
This sequence comes from Copidosoma floridanum, assembly GCF_036245765.1. NCBI lineage: Eukaryota > Metazoa > Arthropoda > Insecta > Hymenoptera > Encyrtidae > Copidosoma > Copidosoma floridanum. The sequence continues at coordinate 417,384 of NW_028321896.1, forward strand.
ACCGTTATAGTTTTTGACCTCGTGGTTAGTGTCAACTAAATAAAAAATAATTCGTTTGTAATATTTAGGAGTCATAAGACTGACTGTCATAAGACTGACAGATGAAAAAAATATGGTTAGCTTGACTATGGAAGAATATATTCATAGATGGTTCACAGTTAATGCGTGATTTATTGAAAACATTTAGAATCATGTAATCATTGGTATCACTCAAATAATTACGTTGACTATTTATTTGATCATATGAACAAAATAGTTGTTCCACCTCCTAAAAATTAGTTACAAAATCAGGTTTTAATGACAATTCGTACTAATGACTTGATTGTGAATTTATAGCATTAAAAGTTTCTTCTGTTCATATTATTTGTTTTTTTTTTTTTTTTTTTTTTTTTTTTAATACTTGCATACTATAGTATAATAGTCTAGATTTAGCGCGTAGACTCAAGTAGTTGATCCGCCCAAACTAGTTGGGTCGTACTTTAGATAAACCCTTTTTTTCTCGCACACATAAATTTCCAATCCCACCACGATTACCTAACGTTTTTGTTTTTATTTTTACTCTTTTATATTAATTATCTGAAACTCCAAACTAATTAAAATACTATTAATAATTTCAACTAACCGCAAATTAAATAAAAATACTCTGCTGATGTCCCCTAGCACTGACCCAAATATTATTTCGGGCCACACAAAATCGTCGGACGTTTTTCAAATTAAAATAACTCACAGCTATTGATCTTTGAAACAAAAAAAAAAGAAGAAAAAGGCCACACAAACTTAAATATAGAAAACCATTGCCAAATGACACGATGTGTCGGGCAAAAATAACTCTCTCGAAAATACAGCACCACGAGGAGTGTCGTTTGGATCTTTGAACAAAAAAAAATCTCGACCGAAAAATCTCTGCTAACCGCAGAACAAAAGATGCGTGTATCTGGGATGCATGAGTGCTACATGCTCTCACTTTTACTCTCCATCAGGGCGCATCCTGCGGAACGATAAGACTTGCGTACCTTTTTTTGCCGTTGATGCGTTAGCGAGAAGATAGCGTGTCAAATAAACATATATTGTTGGAGGCAACGGACCGTGTAGATGCACACGCTTATACAATTCATGTGTATGTGTGTACGCGTACGTGCGTAAAACTATCGCGGCCACGCGAGATATGCTTTCTTTCCGTTCCGTTCGGAGAAGTTTGCTTTCGTTTGCTCGTTAATTGCTAACTTTGATTAGAGGATTGCGAAACGTGTAGTGTATACACTTGCAGTTGAAATTAACGGAAAAAAAAAAAAAAAGATTTAAACGCAATTTCCCGTTACGCTTTTTTTATGGAGCTCTATTTTGCAGCTTTTTTGTGTGTCCTTGAACGTGTTATACCTATCCTTTTATATCTTTTTCCTTATCTATGAATGCCTCTTACTATTCTGAAATATACATACATATATATCATAGATGAATGTTTATACATATGTATGTACACTCAGCCAGATAAGTAAAGCTGTCAATCGAGTCGATCGTCATTATTTCTGCTAACAAGCTGTTTGTCTTGCTGTTTCAGGAAACAACGGGGGCAAAGACGGGAAAAACGGCAAGGACAACGCCTCACCCTCCGGTCCTTACGCCGGTAAGTTGGCCGACTCACTGATCTCACGTTATTACCGCCAGTCACCAGCACACGCCTTTTAATCCAACAACCCAATGCGCGAAAATATCCGACCAACAATAAATTCAACCACCGCGACTTCCGTTTAATTAGCGACGCGCATATAAATCCCTCGGCAAGCACGTTCGAGTCTATTACACGCAAATACACTCATATCACACCAGTGGCAGATTTTTTTCCCTCCAAAAGTCGGATGAGCTGAAATATATACTCAACCTCCCTCTTTACTTGGCATCTCTCCTCTCTCTTGAATTCCCCGGGCTATTTTCGAGAGCCTCGGCCGTAGATTCGCGTCTGCCGAGGAATAGCTGAAATATTGTTTGCGAGCGAGTTGGAGTCAAACGGGAAGAGAGAGAGGATGAGCTTGCCGGTCGGACAAAAATAGCGCGGGCCTTGTTTTCCCGTTCGCGTGGCCCTGCCGATTTTCCCCGAGATTTTCTGCTGCAGCCTGCACGCTCAAAAACACTGCAATGTCACGAACGATTGCTTCTCGATGCCAAATTCGCTCACCGAAAGCCGAGTGTGGGAAATACATGGATTAGCCGTACGATTGCTTAAAAAAATGGTGTTTACATTCTTCATTTAATTTATGCTGATATACATTATGTGACGTGGGCCGTATGTATTTTAAATACCCCATTGGGTTGTTATCCGATTACACGATTGAACCGTCGTCCGTCACGGCTCAATCAAATGATTTGTGTGCATATCAATATTTACGTTTATTCTCCAAGTTTTTTTATTTTTATTTTTATTTTAAACACAAAGTTATTCCACTTTGCTCCGACTTTTTCGAAAATTAATGAAAAATTGAGAAGTACCACGTGCGACAAATGCCTGAGATCAATGATTTTTCCCCGAGTGAACGAGTGATGATAAAATTAACTTGAATAATCGGAAAATAAGAAAAAAATTAAAACCACAATTAGTAAGTGAAAATTTTAATTGTGAGTGTTTGTTGATGCTTTAATGTGCGAAGTAACTACTAAATTTAAAATTTGCACACGCTGTTTATATGATTTAAAAAAATGATAAATAAGCACACAAGCCCCCTTTGTTAGGAAAGTATTTTGCCCTTAAATCAAAAATATAATTTAACAACATTATATACTGCTCAGTTAAAATTGTATATCGTATCATAAAAGAATTTAAACCCTAAAGAAAAGTCGCTCTCCTCAATCAACCGCAATACGTATATGATAAATGATAGTATTAGGAAACAATATATGTATTCCTTGACAAATAAAAAAAAAAAAAAAAAAAAAAAGGGTGGAAGTAAGGGACGTAATCGGGGAGTGCGTACGGGAGGATCCAAATTTAGTAAAGAAGCCGCACTAGTCATCCACGGCATATATATATGTGCGAGAGTGTAGGTATTACTCACAGCCCCGAGAGCCCCGTCCGAAATATCTCCTCTCGCCACCGGCGCACCATACATCGAAGCGTTCTCACCCGGCATCTGCACCGTGATGCCACGCGACTATTAATAATTGCGCGGTTATTTTCGAGAGGGAAGGAAAATACTTACGGGCCATATATATATGTGTATATATGCCACCGCTGCGGCGATGCGATTGCACGCTGTTGCGTGGCTCTCGTGCGCGTGAGTTGGAAGGGGAGGATGTTTTTTCGATCTTTGCAATCCGATGCTAGACAAATATTTAGGTATAGGTGTACGTAAGCGGGAGACTTGTCATCCGATCTTGAAAAGGTATTTTTGGTATTTACGGATGAGAGCTCGGGTGCCTTGAATTTTCAACATCGATGAATGATGATTACCGGACCAAGTTTTTATCGATATTGGGATAACTGCTTTTAAAACGCCAAGAACGAGTGTTTTGGGAAGAAGAAAAAAAATTTGTGGCTCGTTTTTTCTTTGGTGTAAGGTATATGCGTGTCCGTGAAACGACTGTAACGAGGGCCTTAAACACTGTATCTTATCACAATAATCCATTGACGCCGATGCAAACTCTCGCGCGTTGCAATCGCATTCAGATAGGTTTTGCTAATCCAATAAGAGCCGCACTCGACGTGGTCGTGTTGAATTAATGTACTTATCGAGTAATTGTTTGTTAAATAAAGTGGGGCTAGAGAAACAGGAGTCTTTGTCTATTTCCTAAATTTCCGTCGCATTCATACAAATACTGCATTTTTCGCGAAATGATCCGTGTATACGTGTACACAGGACCTCTACCCATCGGTGATGCGTCTCGTTTCTTTTATCATCTTACTCGAGAGGCGCAAGTACAACGCGTCGTTGGCTAATCAATATATTTCCTGCAATATAGATCTCTTCCTGCGCAAGGACGAGCAGGATATGGATACGCTCTTGAAAAAGTAGTGGGTATCGCGAGAGATAAAAAAGCGAAGGATGCTGTGCTGCGGTGAACGAAACTCTTCCTCTATTGTTCTCTCTCGAGGCACTCCCACGCACGCGCGCTAAAGAGGAGAGCGAAAGACGTTTAGTACTTGCATGTACAATATACCTCCTTTTTTCCTAATCCGCATAGTCCATACTTAGCCGAAATCTTTGAAAAATGTCTTCAGCCAGAAGAGACCAAAATTTTGAACGAGTAGATTATACGTAACGAGTTCGCAAAGCAGGTGATTTCCACATGAGTGTATGCAAAAATTACACTAGGCTAACAATCATCGTGCGTGCGTAAGCTACCATTTGGCATTCGTCGAGGCGTGCATTGTGCTAATATTGTTCAACTTTAAGGAAATATCGGTATGCAAAGCGGTTACTTTGGGTAGAAAAAATGCAAAGTATGTTTACTTGGAACAACGTGCTAGAATCGCAGACACGAAAAGTTGAACTTCGTTGTACCTTGCATGTCAATAAAATGATGATTCTTTTGCATGAATATTGGTGTGATTGTCACCCTCCGTGCAAGAATCATCAAAGATTTCAACTTCAATAGATTTGCTATTAGAGAATCAGACAGAAAATTACAAAAAACATAATATATATTAGTTGGTTTTACAACCGGTGCAGCAAAGACCAACAAATTTTGATCTGATTTGTCAATTCGATGTAATCTATGGCTGATTGGCCACATTTTTCTCTCATTTTCACCGTAACTTCGGACACGCCGGGTAAACGGATAATTGACAATAAGATCAAAGACCATGACAAGTAATCAATTTTTAGAGCTAGATCGTACCATAATTATATATGACAAGAGTAAGCGCGACGTATGAATCAGAACAGGTGGCACACGTATGGCGTTACGACGACGCCGGCCGCTCGCCGTTCTCTCTTCCTCTATATCATGGTATTGATCCGATAGAGGCGCATAGCAGCGCAGCTTGCGGGTGTTGGGTGCTGCCGCAGTCACTCTCTCTCTCTCTCTCTCATCTTCCGCCCCTACGGTATATATATATATATATACTGTAATAGATACACCTCCCAACTCCCACTTTCCCTGCAATATATAATGCAGTATATAGCTTTTAGCCGTTCGTTGGCCTTTCCGTTGTCCTCGCTTATGCTATATATCTATCTGTAAATAAATTCATTGTGTGTGCCGATAAGTAGACAAGAGCCAGGAGTCACCCCAACATTATACGTATACTGGGATTATTTTTTATAAATAAATCCGAGGATTTGTGAATCACGTTAACAGCCAATGTTTGAATAAAGAATTTTGTATTTCTCGTTAAACAATGAAAAATAAAAAACTACATTTGCAAAAAGCAGGTGTCCAATAAACACATTTTGCAATCCATGGCTCGGCGTAAACATGTTTTGCATACTTCGCGCACGCGCTCGGCACACACGATCTCTTGTTTCGAGCACTGGATAGCGCGGTCCGTTGGAAATAGATCGTGACGCGACCGACTGGTATTTTTAACCGCCCGCGGAGTCGTGCCGATGATCTCGAGCAAATAACAAAAATTTACATTTTTTCCCGCTGCCCATTGCCATATCGAGTGGCGACTTCCGATAAAACAAAAGCGCGCGACTTTGTACTCGTCTATTATGTCAGTTACACTCGAGTACATACTTATGAATCATCTCGAAAATTCAAAACTCGTTAAGGAAAATCGGAATTTTTACTTTTAATGTGTGTTATCACGCTCCAGAGCTCACTCGTTGTGACGCGTGCAAAGAGAGAGAGAGATATTATACAAATACATACATGTAGACTTCCTGCACAGATTTGCTTGACCAGCGCGTGTATACGGCATAAAGTAAAGTGGCCGGAAGAGGAGCTGCTTTAGGATTCTGATGGCGGCATCGGTGGCACATACGCGTTAATAATGTTGTATTGTGTATATGTACCTATATTGTCGATGAGACTCTCTCGATTTTCAATACAATACCTCATGAGTACTGGGTCCCACCTCGACTGCGTTAGGGTGACACGGGCAGCTGTTTGTAGCTCTAGAAAAAAAAAAAAAAAAAAACGTGGATGTACTGTGAAGAAGAAATGAGAGTGTAAACCCACGTAGGGACGTCGATTTCTATACATCCCATTTTTTCATTGTTAACTAATACGTACAACCATGACAGCTCTTATAAGGGCTTTAATTTCTTCATATCCTATGTAAGTACCTTGATAAGTATATACTATTGTCGCTCCGAGTTCGATGGAGTTTTTTTATTCCCGAGGAGACTATTGTTCGTGACACTTCGTACATGAGGTATGTTCGGTTATTTGTTGGAGAACTGCGTGAAAATGAAGAAAGAACAACTTATAAGCCAACGGAATTCACCGGGTCTTACATTCTACAAGGTTGATGGTTGACCTTCGGCTATTTATGGAAAATCAAAATGCTTCTCATAAATTTTTTTTTTTTTTTTCACTCGTCTTTGGTAAACAATGCTCATCGATCGAGTAATATTTTTGACCAAAATTTACCAAAAGTTAAGAAAATGAAATCTTGGCTTCTGCACTTTAATTAATCACATTAAATGCCTTTTTATCTTCAAACATTTAGAATATTTTTACTTAAAAAATGCACGGCATCAAAACATTTTGTTAAATAAATTATTTGGAATTATAAAGAATAGACAATTATAACTATGCTATAATACCGTTCAATAAATTTATTCGTTTATTTACTCGTTTTATTAATGTTTCTTTTTTTTTATACATTTCTTTTATAACTTATTTAAATTAATTATTAGCTTATTTCTATGTTTATCGTACATTTATTTATTAATTTGTTCCAAAAAATTACTTAAGTGTTAATTCACTCTTTTATTAAACTCATGTATGTACAGCGCATGCGCACTTACAATACCTGAATACCTGAACAAAACAACTTTCACGTTTGACGTTTTTCTCACTGTTTTCTCAAAATTTAACGTGTTGACCCTATCTAATTTTTAAAGTAATAGATTCTTTATAATTAAAAGTATATGTACCAATTTAACTTCTGGGACCACAGCTTTTGATTGGAGTACAATAGTCAATTTAATTTCGGGTTCTGTAAGGTTACGTGTTAAAATGACAAATTTTTACAAGCGATTATCTCGGAAATGAATGCGTTAACCTACCTATTTCTTTTTCATAAAAAAATCTGGCCTACTTTATTTACATAATCTCTGAATTTCAGAGCTAGCCATCATTTAATTCAAAATCGCCTAAGCCTCCTTAAGCCCTCTTCCCTAACACCAAACCTAACCTAAAAAATATAAAAATCCGTACATTTTCATACATCCATTCGCACACACAATAACAATAAAATATTAATATATGTAAACAAAGGACATGAATGACACTAAATTTATTATTTACTTCAGTGGTTTGCCCCCATCCAGTTGTTCCAGGTATCGAGGCGAACGAAGCGCCCAAAAAGAAGAGCTTCTTCAAGAACTTCTGGAAGCGCTCGCGACACTATTCTCTCGAAAACCAATAGCCCAGGTGCGCCAGGGTAGCCAATAACAACAGCAATCGCCAGCGACACGCTCATCAACGCACGGGTCTCGGGCACGGCCAGCCGCAGCAGCAGCTCGCCATCTCGGCCAACCCGTGCTGTTGCATCGTCCAGTAGAACAGAAAAAGAGAAAGAATATTGATGAAAAAAAAGGCCATCGGAAAAAAAACAACGCCTTAATCAGCTGCATTATGCGGTCCGTGCGTGCTTGCTCGTTTTTGAGGTTAGGTGGGCGCGCACCGCACATACACACCCACACACTCGAGTGCGCTCTCCTCCTTCGATGGAAACCCCGATCGATCGAGTCCTCTGGATAAGTATATCTGGCTTGACTTTTTCTTGCTTCTTTTTGTATAAGAATAGGGATGACTCTGGCGTAACGAGTTTTTTTTATTAACTTTTTATCAAGAGGGACACCCCGAACGTATAAAGAACCCTCCGTAAATACTACGATATGATGCAAATTAATAATTTGGTGAATACTTGTACGCCAACTCGAGCAGTTTTTGATTATCTTTGAAGATTTTTGACATCTTGTCAACTGGATCGAGCATAGTCCGCGTTCGCTGTCCCTCTGTAATTATATATGCTCTGTAAGCCTAAGAAACACATTTTTATATTAAAAAAATACTCTGTGAGATTACCATTGGGGTTACCAATGGAAATTTTCAATCGTTTTGAGTAGACCGGCTATTTTGTAGGCGATTATCTGAGAGTGAAAATGAAAGAAAATAATAATAATAATAATAATAATTGATAAGATATTTAGGGTACGTGTACAAAGTTTAGTAGAGTGTATGATGAGCGTTCGAGTGGAGGTGTTTTTTACGTGTAATTCCGTGTCTAATGGGATAATCCGTTTGAGAAAAACTTTTTTCATTACGAATCAAACATTGCGTAACTCGATAAATGTGTAAATAATATTTGTGTTTCGAGACATCGGGAGCGATAACTTTGAGTTCATTCCTATTCTTATAACGAGGAAAAAGCAACAAGCACAATATGAAGCGAAGAACAAACCACCGAGTCCAAGCACGCACTTTTGAAACGAAGGTGGTGAATTTGCAAAAAAGAAAAAAATAAAATAAAATAAATAAAAAACTAGATCAATCACCACTGGATTGGTAAGAGATAAGGAAGCATGAGAGAAAGGAAGAGAAATATTTTTCCGGTCGCTGGACATTCACCGATGGATTATTGTCTACCCTGACGTCAAAACACGTAAGGCTTTTTTTATTCGTTTTTTCATTTTTGTAAACGAGCTTTTACAATTGTGCACATGAGAAAACGATGTAATAAATAATAAACATCGTAAAGTGTGGAGTCCCCGGCACAAGATCGCAATTTCACAGAAGAGGGGACGAGAGTAGGGTCGCGCGAGGGCTAGTGCCAATCAATTAATGTTTTCTCTTCTATACGGACTTATTATCGTCTTTGCGTTTTTGGTTGATGTTATATTTATACGGAAGAGAGCTTTTTTATTTTTTGTGGTTCGGTGATGTACAGATATTTTTGTGTCGCCCCCTTTTTAAAATTAATTTTATCCATTCGATCGATTACCGATTAATTGTTTTATTCCTTCTTCAAATTGTATTGTGATCAATATTTCATTTTACACCTCCACCTACACGATACCTTGGAGGACGAAATAAAGTTTTTATTTTTATATTTTTTTAATTTTAATGGAAATAAAAAAACAAAAATACAATCGTCGCCGTGATTTACGGCCTATATACGAAAATCGAATGAATTTTTTCGTGACTCTGTGTTTGTTCCTTTGAATGAATATATACTTATATTTAAATTAATTACAGAAAAAAAGGCGATGAAGCCATTTTTTATCACGTTTGAGGTGTTTTTTGTCTCAAACTTAGGGGTGCGAGTTTGTGTATAAGTCTCATAATGTTGAATAATTTTTCATACGTATCGTATATAACAAAACAAATATTATATTATTAAAAAAAAAAATAAAAAAAAAGGAAAGAAGAACGAGCGATGGTAAAAAGAAAAGTGTATAGGGTATATGAAGGGGACACAAGCAGAGCTAAGAGAATGTACAATCGGGCCGAATGTCCAGCTTCAGATCGCGAGTATTAAGCGCGCATATTGTGTATACCAATTTAATGGTATACGTAACAAATAGGAAAAAGAAATGAAGAAAAAAAGAGTAAATTTTACAATTTGTAATGTTAAATGAAAGAAAGAAAAGATAGAGAGAAAAAAACACAAATTTTTTGCACGCAAGCATGAATGATATTCATTTTACATTATTTTGATGACGATGATAATGATAGTAATAACGATACCGTAAGCAAATGTTTTGAAGAAAAAAATATTTAAACGAAATCGATATCAGATAGAAAGAATGAAAAAAAAATTAATTAAGAAAATAAAGAGATGCTTTGTTGTCGTGTGATCAAGCTGGGCTAGGCTTGGGCTACCGAAGTATATTATTATTATTATTAATAATAATTACTATACATAAGATGTGTTAACTTTCGCACAGATGAGACATTAGACGGTGTAAAATGTATGCAATGTGATTAAAAGCGGCACAACGATTGCCCAATTTTATTATATTATACAAATATAAATATATATACGTATTTGTTTTTTGTTCTTCTTTTTTTTTCATATAAAACAACATATTTTATTTTCGTCTCTGTTCTCATTTTTACCTTTTACAAGTAGGAGCGTCGGCAACAAAGCGCCGACCGTTTCGTATTTCGATGTACCTTAGAGCAGAAATGAATGAGATTTGTAAACGTTGCGCGTGAACGTACACATATTATTATCATCATTGAATCAGCACATCAGAAGCAATCACAAAGATTTTTTTTTATGTTTCCGTGTGAATAATATATATATTGTATAAGAGTGAGTTTCTCGTCTTTTGCTTAGAATTTCAACGAATGCCGCGTGAAAGCTAATGATATTAATATATTCATAAGAGTAGTAATAATATTAGTATGAGAAAAAAAATAAAAATTGATAAATAATAATGATAAAAAAAAAATAATAATAATAATAATAAAACAGTAATTCTCTCAATGATTGTTTTTCACGACGTCCGAATGGCATTAAACAGATTATTAATCAACACACGAATATTATTACGTACGGAAAACGAAAATGATATGTATACGACGAACATCGTAGTGGAAAAACTTTAGCGTTCAAAAAAAGAAAAAGGACAAACAAACGATCGTCGAGTATTTCGAGTGCGATGTTTGTGCACGCAATTTTCGTTCGAGGCGATGATTATAAGGTCGGCGAGCGAGCGAATGGAGAAGGTGAAAATTATGTAAACGAGTGCATGAGCGAAAGTGTTTGAAATACAAACGAGAGAGAAAAAAACACATACACACGCGTAAACACACACGGAGAATGTTAATGATACAATTACATATATTATTGATACGGTCGCGAGTTTATATACATATATATATAGGGATATCATTAACATGTTGTGATGATGTTGCTAATTTGATTTTCTAGTATTATACACGCATTCACAAAAAATACGGTAATAACATTCTTCGTGACATTATTATTAGTATAACAATGATGAATTACAACGTGAACAAAAAACAACAGCAGCAACACCGAATAAAGAGAGATTGTAGCAGATAATATTATTATGATAATTAATTAATTACTACGATGAAACGATCACCGGTAATACGATTATTATATTTAATATAATTTTTAAATTATGAAATAAATTAATCGTAGAAACTGTAAAGCCACGTGGTCTATTTTTATTATTTTAGCTCCTCAGCCCATTTTTTGATCCCTCCTTATTCCGTTTCAAAGAATAATAATGACTTTTAATCCAACTGGAACGACTAGATCAATGGACTTACCTTGATAAAAGTTATAAAAATAAAATTGTGTAGACGTAAATGAAAAAAAAAAGAAATTTTCGAAAAGCGAATGAAAAAGAAAAACAAATCGATGGCGACCTTGTCGAAGACGCTTGCCAAGCGTGGAGGAAATAAAAAATTGCTGGAGGTCAAACGAGCGTGGAAAAGTCGCTTCGCCAGGGAGACGAGGAGGGGAGCCGCCGTCTTCTTGGAAGGAAGTTCTAAGGTTGTTTCCGGTGCAAAAACATCAAATTGTGACACTGGCTACATTTATACTGTCGGTTACATAAGTAAGTATTCCTTGGATGTGACTGAGGATCCAAAATTGAATTTTTATTTGAGAAAAATAATAAAATGAAAGGTAGTATACATAAAATTTAAAAAAACAACATTTTTTAAAAATTATTTACAATAATAATGATTCAGAGTTTTGTCGAGTACAATAATTGTAACAAAATTTTTATTTCTTTTCATTTTCTTTTTATACATTGCTCGATTTTTCGTAACATTAATTATATTAGCCATCTGAAGGTGTTGATTTAGTTGGTTAAGTGGAGCTGAAAATAAACGTCGCTTGAAACGTGAATGTATAAATGTATACTTCGATGTTGAAAGATATGTACTATTGAATAATTTTTTTATGGTACAATAACACATGTGAGTATGTTGTGAAAAATGTATTTTTACGCAGTACAATTCATATGAAAAATACGAAGGTAAGAAAATCAAAGTTTAAAAAAAAATCAACTAATAATCCAACGTTCAATTAAGTTTCCTCCAGGTATTTTTATGTTTTTCGCTTTTTTTTCATTTTTTATTATTATTATCAATAGGTACAATACACACGCGAAGCAATGAGCAAACAAGAAAATAAACACATGAATAAATGGAAAGGGGGAGTATTAAGCATATGAGAGAAAGACAGACATGTAGTTATAACGACAGTTGTAATCAAGCCGCACAGTAAGATTATTCTTTTTTTTTCTTCAACGATTTTAATCACTTATTTATTTATTATTATAATTACTTTTATCGACAAAATCGTTACACGTTTAGGTTATTTCGGGCCCTCGGCCGACAATACACATCGCCCAGCTCACTTTACTTTTTTTGTTTTCTTTTTTTGCAAGATTCAACAAGCAACTGGTAAATATTACAAGTTAGGGTAATAATTAGCATAGTTATAGGGTAGTTACAATAAGTAATTCGTGGGTGATTTTTTCCTCTATTTTTCTCGCAGCGAAAATACAGTAAGTAGTCAAAGCCAAGCGAGCGATCGCAACGTTCTCGAAATGTCGTCGTGCATATTTTCATAAAAATACGGCAGTGTAAAGACAAATAACCAATAGAGTCGCCACTGGAATGCTGGAATATTTTGTGACGGCGATGATTACAATTAACGCAGAGCTTTGCGAGCGGAAGCTCGAAAACGGAGGGCGATATGTACTTGAAAAATTTTGTCGCAACAGCGCGTTTGATTAAAAATATCAAAGCTCTCTCGTCTTGCGTCCTTTTTTTCCTCGGTTTTCCCGTTTCGTCGCTCGCTCGCTGGTTTCGACTCTCGCTTCCACACCCAGAGGTATGTGCGTGTGTATGGTAATATGTGCGTTTGTCGTCTTTTTCTTCCCCAAGTTTGCTTCCGTACAGTATATATGAGCATTTTCAATGTGATAATCTCTTTTACGTTTGGAGAGAAAAAATTTTGATTTGTGTAAAAACCTCAGGAAATCCTCTCCGCCAATCCCCTGCCAATCGCTTTCCATCGTAAATTTATGATTTTTTTTTCTACAAAAATTTATCCTATCATATTGTTACAGAAAATTATTCAGTGGTTCATTTTTTTCTCGGACACATCATCGATTTGAAGGGACGCGGTAAATTTATAAAAGTTTTACATTACGTGATTTCATTGTACGGAAAATTGGAACACATGATCGCATTACATGATCACACTGGGATCGAGCTTTTTTATTTATATTGTATGTTTATGTAATCAGATTTGGATATGAGTAATTTTTGAACATTTAAAGATTTTTTTTTTTTCACAAATATGAATCATTATCTAATAGTACTGGACCTTTTTTTTCATTTCCATACTTATAACTTTCAGCAAAATTTTGGGAAAAACTAATGCATTGGAAAGAGAAAAAATTTATAAATTCAGAAGCAGAAAGGGTTGGAGTACTTTGAGGAAATATTTGATTATGTGGCTAAATACTTTATTCTCAAAAAATATAGTGTACTCATTTCTGCAGAAAAAAGTCTTTTTTTTTTTTTTTTTTTTTTTTTTGAGTACCATTGTACCAGTAGTAATAAAATAAAAATTCCAAAAAAGTACTGATGTATTGCATTAAAAAATTTTATTTCAAAATGTTTGAAAATCTACAAAATACTTGTACCTAAGTGTGTAAGTGATGGTAGTTTTTAGAGTGCATTTACACCATCGGCGTAAAAATTTATTAAAAAAATGCGTCTCCCCTACTCTTGATACAGATCAAATTTTTTTTTTTTTCTGGTCACCAAGTTTAATATGCATATAAAAAAGGATTGTGCCATTTTCCTTCCAATTTATCGCAATCTCTTTGTTATTAGCTTACGTGAAAAAATGTTAGGTATTTTCAAAAAAGGCGCGTCTGAAAAAACATATACGCATTCGGAAAATATTTCGCCCATCCACGTTTATGGGTGCCCATTTTAGTCACTTTTGTCTTTAATTCTTTTACATGCGCGTATATGAGCCATATATTTATTAGACCTCGTAATACCTTATCGCAACTTTTCTGCAGCATCAATAGATACAGTAATAAATAGTACGAAAGACTGTTGTGTATAAATATTATATAAATGTAACTCCAATACACTGAGCAGTCGATGCAGTTATCTATCTATATGGTATACATCAAACGACCCGGAGGATTAACAATATACAGTGGTCGCGAGATCGTACTATGTAGGCCATTGATGTATATTTTTGGTTCGTCGGATGGTGAAAAATCGGTTCGTGAAAAAATTTTCTCACCTCCCTTTTGTTTCATCAAAGTGTACTTTTCATTACAACTATTAGTATGCCATTATCGCTATTTACCTATAAGATTTTTGATAGTTTTGATCATCAGTGCTTTCCACTTTTGCACGAGCGTACACTTTACCTCACAATGCATGTACACTTTGTTTGTATATATATTTGTCACTATAAGTACGAATGTGCGAGCTTATACGAGCCGAGGATCGAAATGAAAGGAAGAGCACCGCGCCAAGGCAGGTAAGGAAAAACAATGTATGGGCTATACTGTTAGAGGTAGACGAGTGTATACGCCGAGGTGTTGGATGGGGGAATAAAAGTGAGAGAAAAATAACTCAGAGGAGGACGAGAACAAGCAACGATGGGTCGGGAAAAGGGGGTCCGAGGAAAAATCAAGCAAAAAGTGCCGAATAAGTGGATACTGGTGTTTTTGTTTTTTTTTGCTCAATTTTCAAAGGAGAAGAGTCTCAAGACATTTGCTTTTTGATTTGCAAAGTGTAAACCTCGGTATATTTGTTCTATTATTATTATTTTTTTTTTTCCTCTCATGCGTCAATAGTGTGTGGTAGCAAAAATTGCTTTCTTCGTGCGTACGTGTGTTTTATCGTGTACGCCGCCGCTTTTGTCCTCCGGACTCGAGGAAAAAAGTGTCGCTGCTGTGAATGCACCCATCCTCCCCCTTCTCCTCTTCCGGAGGCAGCGTTGTGTATTTTTTTATGTATTTTGTAAATCAACATTACTTCTTCGCACGCTATATAGAACCGATGATTTGTGCGCGCGCGAAAAGACAAAAAAAAAAAAAAAAAAAAAAAAAAAAAACAGACGTAGATACTTTTCTCCTCGCGAGTATAAACCTAAAGAGTTGAAGAGTAAAACGACGAAAGCTATGGTGGGGGATTGAATCATGCAGTGGTGAGAGCTACTCCAACACCTGGACGGTCAATGATGGTGTTTTTCTTCCGTAGTGGACCGCACACACAAAGAGGAGGGTGCATAATATGTTATAATATCGGACGCTGCGTGTTAAGGATCGTCAACTCGACTAACGCAACTTAAAAAATTATGTCCACGCAGGCCCGGGCCTTTGTTTGCTTGCTCCGCGAAATCATCGTCTACCGCGTCGTTCGTTTGGTTTCTTGTTTGATTTGTCTGGGTCGTTGGTTTTTTATCGTTGCGCCGGGTCCCCAACTGCAACAAACAGAGAACACAACAATTCGTTAAAACACACATCGTACCGTTATTTTTACCAACATTTATATCGTGTCTTAAAATGCTATCATGTCTAAAACGATGTGACCCGAGTATGTGTATCTGACGCTGCATCATAATATATATAACAGTCGTCCCGTTACCGCCAACACACGTGTCATCGGTATCCCTATACGTAAGTACATCACTTATCTATACTTGTCGCGCACACGTCACGCGTTAACCATCCACCCCGAGTTATATATATATATATATATGCTTCTTAATACCCATTTATTAGCATATTCATCTATATACCTGTGATGTTTTTTTTTTTTTCCTTTAGCGATGGACGTTTTTCATTTACCCGTCCAACCGAGGAAATTATCAAGGCCGATTTATGGCCATTGGTGCATCAATTGTCAGATATCATTGAATTCCAATGCTGAAAGACACTTAAACGGGTGCCAAAGGAAATTGTTCGACTCTTGGTACCTCACGGATGTAGTGCCGATTCGCGTGGTTAGCGCGAAATCGTAACTCAAATGAAAATAGGTAAATACACGAGTACTTGTGACTTGCATGTGCCAGGTAGATTCGACGACAGTTAGCACACTCTAAAAATTATGATTGGATGATCGTGTCGTTTGTAAATGAATAACACAATGTTCGCATCACCAGTTAAGAATGTTGTAGCGATGCACTTGTTTGTCCACTTGGCAATCACGAAACATCTTAATAATACTTTTGTTTCCTATCAACACGTGTCGCGTCAAGTGTACATTTAACATCATATAGTATGCGGATGCTTCATTTGTCTAGTTGAATGTTTTTTTTTTTTTTTTTTAAGATAGCCACTTTATACATGCACATATATTTAACGCACAAAAGAGAGAGAGAGAAGAGAAACGCACACCAGTTATGTACAAGAGCCTGCCGCACGTTGACTTTCTCTCTCGATTATTAATTTATTATCAAATTGCCACACACTCGATAAGTATATCGTCGGGTACATTTTTATTGATACGTCTTTCTCCGTAATACGTATGTCCGACGGGAATGAGCCGACAGACATCAACGCCAGCCGATATTGTATACACATAATGTATCTTTGTTGCATTTTTTTGCAACGTCACGTGTATGCACACACACACACACACAAACACGTCTCGTTATCAAACGGTCATGACTCACCGAGCCAACTGATAACTCAACTCCAAGCAAACCGCGTGAACCGGTCTCTCATTCTTTTTTTTCCAGCCTACACCATCACGAGGAAATTACATTCGTTCCAGCGCATCTATACATAGTGCCACAACGATGAGACGGCGGCTCTCGAAAGCTCTCTCGGACCTGCCGCTGTGCACTAGTATACACTTTATCAAGTACTCGCAAACGCGATGAAGGTGCAATTTCCCGCGGCCTGGATTCTTCATCAAGCGAGCGTGTATATACAACCTAAAACCTATGCAAACGAATGAGGTTGTCTGTATATAGGTTGGCAAGGCGTTTTCCAATAATGGCACGACGCCACGAAATTCTCTTCTTTTGCCGTTTCCAGGTAAGTATAATTTTTCGGAGTGAACAATTTTTTCCAGAGTCCGGGCTGTTGCGGCAGCGGTGAAACTTGTTCGATGAGTATATGAGGGACGTTTATGTAGTCATGAGGTTGTACAAAATTAACAAAAAAAAAAGGCAAAAATCGTTACAATGCGCGTTTTGTCGTTAAAAATTTCAAAATGTTTTCACAGCTGAAAGCGTTTTGCCTATACCGCAGTTACAGAAAATTTAAAAAAAAGTGACGTAGTACTTCACCAGATAAAGTATACATTTCTAGTTCAACAAATTACACCTTGAATAATATATATGATCTTAATTCGATAAATCATTTAACTTGTGAAATAATTTTCCCTTTTTTTCTGGATTCATAAATACATTACCTGCAACTCTATGTTTCTCTCGTTGATGCGGTCTACATCATTATAGGATTATCAGATTTGCGAGGGTCCTCATGCAAATGATTAGCTGCTGTAGCTATACTGAGATGTCCACAGTTATAGATACTTTTGAAATTGTGACTTAATCAACAATGAGATATTTTGGTGCGCTGATTACGAATAAGACCATTAAAACGGTCGAAAAATCATTTTACTTACGTATTGGGGCGTGCCACACGTCACACATTACTACAAAATGTACGCGTACGATTATTTTACAATAAAGATAAATGAGGTTCATTTTTATTTAGTATTGTTAAGTATGATATTTAGAAATACTTTATACAAATACTTTCATGGCCACTTTAGTAATCAGCTGAGTAAAATAGACTAATTTTTAGATGTTTGGAAAAGATTGGGAGTTGTTTGGGTTCATTAAAAACTCATTTGGAAATCATTTTAAATTTCACGGTCGTATGTGTAATCAGTACACCAAAATACTTCTACTCGATGAAGCTTTAATACGATGCATAATCAACATTTCTGCTTGTACTTGTATGCGTATGTAAGCACATCTACAGCAAAACTTCTCTTTCGTGCGTTAATGACCTTCCACACTGACAGAAACGGAATTGAAGATTGTAAAAAGAAAAATCCTACTATAGGAGAACTTAATATTTTCTGATCTCGTAAGCCGTAATTAATTACATCTGTAAGTACAAACTACAACGCAAGACGAGTACAAAGTAATAAAAGCATCAGATAACAGCTTCTCTAAATGTATACGTGCCATTCTTACTATACTATACAAGTATATTTTTGCATATCAACTCAAACACGCGGAAGTCGTTCTGGTGCGGTGTCTTGATGATAACGTGTATTACCCACAATGCATCGCTACTAGAACCATACACGTAATGAATGACACAGGTTGAACTTGGCAAGCAAAACGAGAAGACATTCGTGTCGCTACAGTTTCCAACTTGCGAAATTCACCAGTGGCTTCGGGACATATAGTCACTATCTTTTGACTTTTCTCTGGATTTCGCGAGTATAGGTATCGCGTGAGAGCGTACAATATTGTGTATACGGACGATCAAAGATCTCGCGAACACGCGAACCGAACCCACTCTGTCCTACGAGTTCCCACTGTAGGTGGTGTATAAAACAAAATCTCGATTTCTTTCATCTGCGCCGCATTGGAAACACACCGCTTCATCAGAGTTTTCCTGTTTTCCGTGAGTCCACAAGGTTTTTCACGAGAGGCGCAGTCCTTTCAGATTGAATTGAAGAAGTCCTTACACGTTTTTTATTTCTAGCTTTGGTATATCCCACGGAAGTTTTATCGAATTTTTAAGGATTTTTCATTTGAATCATCGAACGATGACAACTACTTAATAATGAATAAGCATTTAGAATAAAATCTAGAAGACAATGAAATAGATGGCAGCAGGGTCTGCACGCATAAAACAATCACGGTGACTCCTCCTAATGTCCGTACCATTGTAGATTTTACGATTAACTTATTGTTATTACAAATACTAATTACCGTGTGAAAAAAGGTACCACTACTGACAAGGAGACAATACTTTTTTCGTGTTAATGCTTCGTTTTATGAATATGACGTTTTTTTCTATAAGTTCTGACTACGCGTTCATGTACAGAAATAATTAATCCTGCGAGAAATTAATGTAATGGCGGTTTCAAGGTCATATTCATACTTGACGCGGTGACTTCACAACTGATTAGAATCAACACGTTGAATTCTTTATTTCCACTTGAAAGATTAATGGGTCACGCGATGAAGCCAGTTTATTCGAGATTTTATTGACGTGGTTTGTTCGTAGCAGGTAAATTTTTTCAATATGAGTTTGATCAATCATGATTTAAAAAATTTGTTCGTTAAATCGTACTTGAAAAATTAAAGAAAATAAGTGTTTAATAAAAGTTCAGGGATTGTCGAGCGAAGCGCCCTTTAGTATGAAAAAAAGTAAATTAGGAGAATTCGATTTTCTTAGGATCATAACAGTTGATTTTCAGAGAATTTTTCAAAATTCGCCGTATTATTTAAATTGAAAAAAATTGTATGAATTACCTAATAGTTGTGACTTTATGGTTGAATAAAGGTAAAAAAAGTCAATCTCTATTTTAATAAAGTTTACTAAAAGTAACGTATTTTATTGAGCCAAAAAAATTTTCAAAGGGACCTTCGAAATTGTAGTGTCGGATCGATGATCTACATGCACACGACAGTTAGAAAAACATACGTAACTAAGCTCATTAACGTGTCTACTTGGCTTAAGTTTCATCTAGATTTCAAGATCAATGACTAATGTACTTCCCGGTCATTTATTTGTTCTTCAGCGGAAAATAATGAGTTTCCGGGATCAAAATAACTTAAACGCTCGGTCTCATTAGTTTGCATTTTGAATGCGCAATGGAGGACATGGTTGCATTTTTTTCCAACCATTCACCTAAAGCGCCTTGAGAGAAAGAAAAACGTATTCATCCTTAAAAGGAAAAATTGGACGAATCGGAGCGAAAACTCTCGAGAGGGTGCTAAGAGCTAGGATGTGTAAAGTAACAATCACTACTATCCGTAAGAATCGGTCAAACGAGCCGAAACATCCGAGGGCGTAGTTTCTAATATAAGCTCTTTCTTTCTCTCTCTATTTTTTTCTCTTGCAAAACGAGCACGAGTGCCATTCAAGTGGCAACGACTAATAAGACGAAGGAGACCACATCGCCCGGAAGCCCATTTCGCAAGCGCGTCGCTACCGCGCGTTGGCACAATGAACAATAAAAATGGCTCAATTATGGCCGCCGAGACATCGATCCTTTCCTATAGCCAAGTATCATATGGCAGTACAGCGTCCCGAGAGATAAACGTCGACGGAACGAAGGTGACTCCTTGTTGGGAGAGGCCCCTCCGAGTATACCCGTACGTGCGTACTTGCCGATAGGTATATAAACGAATTTGCACCGTCCGAGGCTGAACGGGCCTTCGATGAAAATTTCCAGAGTCGGATATATATATATGCACGCGTGGCCCGAGGTTTCACAAGCGTGCTCATTTGATTTTCTTCTTTGTAGTTCCGTCAATACATGGACAACAATTTTCATCAAAGTGATCGAAAAACCTCTTTTTTTGGATTATTCTGAACAGCCACACTGAGATGGATTTGAGTAATTAACGTCATATGTTAACTATTAACTTAAGTATAATATGGATCCCGAAACCATAGGTATTGTAAAAGTTAAAATATCAATATTTCATTCCAATACTTTGCCATGATAAAAATGATATTTTAAGTGATAAATTGTGAATTTTGTTTACACTTTTGTTACATAAAATAGAGGACTACACGTAATCCTTCTCTCAGTGTTGACATTACGGACTCGTTTCGCGCGCCCAACAATGGCACAAATAATATTCATAGGTATAAACTTTTAAAATTCCTTTTAGGACAAAAAAATCATGATAAATGGGTAAAACATCTTATATCTGATTTCTCCCACAGCACAAACATGTGCACACATCGTTGTTTGGTAGGAAGAGGTCAATTCGGCTAAGCGCTATTCAAGATAACAGATCGGATAGTAAAACAATTTCTCAATATTCGTCAGCAAATACAATTTTTATCATCATTCTAGGAATAATGAATATGCGACAATAGGTTTTGAGATATTGTCCTTTCTGTTGCAACTATTACCTTTGATCGTGCTCAGCCAAATCGACACCTTAATCTTTCCAAGTGATGTCTATTAACTTCAACTTACAGCTTTTGCATAGTTGTATTTTTCTATACTTACATTAATAATGAAATCTTGTATTGATGGCAATAAGTTGAAGTGTGTAAGTTTTAATATTACCAAGTGTGCCAAAATATTGCTTCCGCATTGAATTATTTTCTAATTGGCTGCCCTGAAAAAAGCTGCATCGCGTGGCACATCAATCTTTCAAGAAAGAGCTTTCAGGTATGTTGAAAAAAAATAAGTAAAACCTTCAGATTTTTATTCTTTCAAATATATTTCGACATTTTCTTCCATCAGTAAAATAAACATAATCATGCGATCATTCAAAATCAGAGAAGTACTAAACTTGGTAACAGAATTCACATTCAATGTATGTATATATAAGAGTTGTTTTATGCGTATCATATAAATAAAAAAAAGTAACAGCCGGATATTTTTGTTGTTTTTTTTCGCAAAATTCGAAACTTTATTATAAATGCATTCAATTAAAGTCCAAAGTTAAACGCTTTGAGAAGCGCAACTTCAAAAGACATCTCTTCAGGCATTACATGTACATGTTTTTAAAATAATAATCAAATTCACATCTATATATATATTTATAAATACATATAGACAGACAGAGAGAGAAAGAGAAATAGAGTAACAGCAACATTTTCTAAACTCATATTTAGCACGCCAAAATTATAAATTAAAGAGATAGAAAAAAAAAAAATTTGCACACACGCGTTCGCTGTTTGTGCGACCCATGAAATTTTTTTTTCTTTTTTTTTCCTTCTTGTTCATCAAATCGAATCACAATCGCATAATGAAAAAGGCAAAAGTAAAATAAAGTTATAATATTAGTAATAATAATAATAATAAAAAAAAAAAAAAAGAATTGTTGCGCCAGGCATTTTAGAGCACACTAAAATCCAACGGTCTCTCATTTTGCATGGGTGTCGATAAAGAATGTTTCTTCTTTATTTTCCTGCGAGCGTGCGTGTTTAATTCATTATATCCTTGAAACATATCCATATTGTCCACACGTCCCCAGCGCACTCATCAGAGTCCGTATATAGATTCAATCGAAAGAGAACCGAGAATTACGCATTAGGGCATCTCTCCTCGGTTTTCGTGACGGTATAGTATGCAATGAGCGCCAGCGTTCTCTTCTCATTGGCTCGTGTGCACCTCTCACTGCAGGATTTCATTGTACGAGTTGTTGTAAAATAAAAAATAAAATAAAATAAAATATAAAAAAATCCAGAAATGTATGTAAAAAAAAGAGGGAAAAAAAAAATTTAAAAAAAAAAAGCCAAGGTATGGGTCAGAAGATAAGATCGACAGGTACGTCGAGCTAAAAATTTGAGAGGATAATGATGAAAAATTAAAAAAGGAAGAGAAGTGCACGCGAGAAAAGATGAGCTGTCTGTGTGGATTGTGTTGTTTGTTTGATGTATTTATTATGAGTAAGTGAACGAGCGCGCGTGGATAGTGGTGATGGCGAGACGTTGGTGTTGGCGTCGCGGTGACGATAGATGAGAAACTGACCTAATAGCCGCAGGTTACGAGGTAGTCGCCCAATTTTTCGACAATGCTGGCGGCCTGCTGTGGTTGTACCGGCTCTTCGTAGAGTGACACGACGACCGCCTGCTGCGTTTTCACGCAGTGCACGCCGGTCTTATCCTTTTTTGCCCTTATCACTTTGTTATCGATACATGACAGATAGTAATACTTTTTACCCGCCAGAGTCACCCCTCGTGACACTATGGTCGTTTTTTCTGGCTGTTCGAAGTTGTCAACGATAAATTTGATCTCTTCTTTGCTCACCTGAAATAATACAAAGAGAAAACGTAAGGCACGTGCAATATATTACTTTCCTATGCATTGTATTCGATATTTTATGTACTATACATGGGTATAACAGGTTTTTTTTTGCGTGTGCTTGAACAAATAATTTTGACATGATTGATTAAAATTACAATAAATTGACAAATGGTAACATCGCATAAGCAATATATTATAATGAACATTTTCTTCTCTGTGCACAAATACGTTGACTTAGCTTGCAAATGAGTTTTATTGAGAAATTGCAGTAAAAAATACAACCGAAAAATTGTATTGCATACTTTTCAACGATATTTAGCACGTTATCCATTTTTTAACACAACTCCTACTTTTAAAAATAATGATATTGTCAGATTAGATTAGAATTTATCAGTTCCGTCTTGATAATAAATTAGACGACCTCGAAGACGACGAATCTTGGCTAATGGGCCGTGAAATAGATCGAGACACTTTGGGTTGTGTTGTTAAATAAGTGAGCTTCCCGTTTGCTTCTTATACTTTATGGTAAAAAAATAGATATTAGAAAAGAGATGACTGTATAATAAATCGATCTACGATTGAAAAACGAAAGGAAAGATTTTTAGGATAAATGAAAAAAAAGGTTGTGCGCTATTTGAAAACTATTTTTCGTAGTTTTACAAACTTTAGAATAATCATGAATATTGATATTGATCTTGTAGTACATAAATACATACATACGATCGTGCGACGCATTTGCAACAGTCAAGTGTCAGAGTCGAAGCGCTAATTCACTTGACTATATAGCGTCTGCTACAGTAATACACTGTAATTCTTGACCTAACCGAACTCATGTATATGTAACAACTTTGAATTCATTATACCCAATTAGAATTTTTTTTCTTCTTAGATTAGAGAGCCGTTCCTTGTATTCAATAAATCAGCATAGGCAGTATAATTAATATGGTAGAGGATAAATACGAGCTACAACATTATTGGTGTCCTTGAATACCATCGATTAACTATTAATGATAATGGGTACTAAAAAATTTGCATCACATAATCTAATTATCAATTGTTGACAACACAAAATTTTATTGATTTGGTTATAAAATCGTGTGTTGAAATAAATTTTTAATAATTTTACTACATCAATAATTTAAAAAAATATATATTTGTATGAATCAGTTTCAACTTAACACTTTTAAAAATTATGGCTTTTCTCAAGTGTGATTTTTTCTAAAATAAGACAGCCTAGATCATTGTTACGATATTCAATTGTTACGATAAATATTTCTGATTTAACTACCCGAATTAATAATCTTACATGATTTTTACAGTTGTTACTATCAATTGCCCAACATCAAGTCATTTTTATTCAGACATTTTGTTGGCTACGGGTCCATCATCGGAACTGATAATCATATCAATGTCATGTGCCAGACTACTTTCTTGCATTGGAATTATTGCTACTATATATTTTTTTTCTTTGTAAAAATCAGATCACAGTGATACTTTACGAAAAATTTGATAATCACTACATGAATTCCACGACATCTAGATGGCTTGGGGTATTATCTGCCCTAAGAAAATAAATATTTTTTTAATAAGTTATAGGATAAATCTTTTAAAAATTATTTATGTTACATATCTTCAATTATGCGTATCGTCATTACTTCAAAAGTAGTTAGATAATCCCAAAAACAAAAATTAGACTTCCTTGCTATTATCTGCGCATGCGCAGAGAACGGCAGATCGCTTTTCTCTCAATTTTCTCAATATCTTAGTCAATAGATTATTTCAATAATATCAATAGATGTCTTGTAGTGTATGAATTTTATTGTTTAAGATCCATCGGGTACTTCCGGAGTTATTGTTTAATTTCTTGACAATTTCCACAAGTCTACGTGTTAGATGAACTAAACCACGATTATCAACGATCTTTCGAAAGTACTGTACATTGCAGAGTTCAAATCATTCGAAGTGCAAAATAATCATTTCGCAAACAATCATTCCAAGCTACATGCATACGGAACGCCTTTAATTCCAGAAATCAACATTGGGTTATCAGTCAAAGTGCAAGCTATCAGTCTCTTCTTTTTTCCCCCTCGGTACATAATCTCCAGCTGGTTGACGTTTCAATTTACACCCACGTGACAGTAATATATAAATATACCTAAGCTCATGCACCGCATCGGACGATAATGCAATCGAGGACGCGAATGCATGACAGCGTTGCGGTTCAACGAAGCAACTAATATCGCGTACAATGCGAGGGGAAAAAAAAAACGAGACTAAAGGGAGAGCAAACTCTTGAGGTATAAGTGTATCGATTTACACCCATGCAATCACTCCCTACGAGGCCTATAATCCGTACAAGAGAGAACATTGGCGTTGAGCGAACCCGAGAGGAGGATATCGCGTTTAGTAGTATGAGTCACTGCTATACAACTCGGGTCTCTTTTGGCGCGGGACAATGGCTCGTGATGTGCCTGTACTATAATACTTGTGCCGAGAGATTTAGTATGTGAGCGCGGATGAATCAGTCCTGCAGAGGAAGAAACGCGTCTTACGCACTTGGTCGCGTCGAGTATGATGTAGGTATATTTACTAGGCGGACTGTGTACATTTGGCTCGAAAATCTTGACCGACAGTGCACACCGTGATTTAGCATTTTAAGATGGAACTTCAAGACCTGCCAACGAAAAACTGAGAGAGTTGATTACGTGAATTAACAGCCAATGAAAAATTTTCATTTAGTTCGATTCATAGCTAATTTAATTTTTTTTTTTTTTTTTTAAGAAAAAAATTGATGTGCTAGCAGGCGATTACCAATAATTGAGAAAGATTCCTCTACGAGCTTTAACTGTACATGGATTTTGCGAATCGTTACTAGTAAGCAGATTAGACGCACCGCCGAGCACGCAATAATCATCATTATCATCGTTTTCGTTCGATGGTTTGGAAAGTTGGTGATTTACACGTTACAGGAACTCGTGTGATGATATATATAAATGCACATCAGCGCTGAATAATGAAAACAAGCTTTCTTTTGTTGGCGTTTCTTTCACCACCTTCCATTTCGTTCGTTACTAATATTACAGTCGAACGCGTCGCGTGATCGTATACTATAGGTTAAGATAAAACCATTGATGTGTAATTGCCTCGTTTGGGTTGTTAACGCGGCACGTGTAGTTTGCGTGAGAATTTCATTGAAAAATGAACGAGGATTGTTATTACGTTTTTTTACGCTTTCTAATCAGCTCTGGTGTGTATTGTATCAGTCCGACAACACGTTGTAGTGGAAAGTCACTGATAATCGGTATTCGTCGAAATGGGCATAAATATGTATGAAATTCTACGTTTTGATAATTGGTTATCTTCAAATTAAACGGTAGTAGTGACAGTTGGATAGTATTTGACCATTTACGTATAATCGACATTTTAAAAGCTACGATACAAAGTGATGGTTGTAGATACTCGCACAAGCGACAACAAAGTAATTTAATCGGGCATTGACCTTGAAAATGAGAGAGATATATAAACTCGTGTGTTATCCGTTCACAACTGTACTTCTCGATACAAAAACAATTCGAAATTTTGAAAAAGCGTTGTCTACGTAAGCACTCGAAAAATTATAAATACACCATGTTCGACTAACGAAGCGAATCGAAGTTTAAGACAGAAAATTCATTTGATTTGAGATATAAAAAACTTTTAAGCTGTAAAAACAGAAAAATTCACATGAAATGTTTATATTACCATTGACATGTATCTAGACGAAAATCCAATAAATTTTATGGCATACGATATAAATTTTAAATTGTCTTTAACCGTACTATTGATAATTCACCTTAAGCATCATGAGATATAAAACACACACGTGTATCTTAAATAACAATTTGTTTTTTATAATATTTTATCAGCGTTTTTGCTTTCACGAAATAACAATATATGAAATGAAACACACTTTTACAAAATATACTCAGAAGTCAGCGCTTATCTCAGCAACAGATAGGTACACACATATTTTCATTTGTCATTATAATCTTGGAATACTTATTCGCAACGAACGTAAAAAAAACACTTATCGCAGTGAAATTTGCAATTAAAAAGTGACGATCCTGCCTTGTTAGACCAGTGCACACATGAGCTACTATACCACCATCAGCTGCAGTGCGGGGTCGCTGCCCCACCGCCACCCGGCTGGTCAACAACGCCATTTTGGCAGGCATGTAAATAAGCAAAAAAAGCATACATGTAAGCACACAAACACACGGGCGCGAACAATACATCAGAGACATCAGCAGAAAAGTCCACGCGCACATGTAGTTTTGCGTATTCTGCACATCTGTGCGCTGCTGTATCACATCATCTAACGTATATAATATTATGTACTCTGGTGTGTAGTGGCGAATTTTATATACTTACCGAGTATACCTATATAATTTAGTGTAAATTTATACTGCACGTATGAAGTATGTATATATTTCACACACATGACGGGTATTAAAAAGATGTGAATGCACGCGAATCGAAGGAAGGAGGGAGGTGCGATGGCACAGTAAGAGATGGGTGCAATGGTCTATTGTATACATTGTATTTATAATAAGGATACGAGGAAAGCGCAGTGGCACAATGGCTCAAGGAGGAGATTAAGGAAGGAAGAGAGAAAAAGGATGAGGGGAGAAGGAGGCTCATCCGCGATGCGTTTTACGCGACTTTAATAGTTCTCATCTTTCTCCTTCTCTCTCTTTTTGCTCTTGGGACTCGAAAAGCAGGTTATATCGTACGAACCGAGAGAAAGTTTGCGTGCACAAATACATCACGAGCATTTTATGCTGGTACATCTGCCAAAAAAGCGAGCACTGCATAAAGCGTAAGTTTTTATTGTTTGTTTTTTTTCAACATAACGCAAATAACCGTCAAAGCCCGTTTAACGTGGATAATTGCGGATTACGATGTTGGAGCAGCCGTATGCAAGTCGGAAGACGCGTGCCATTGTCGACAATTTGAGAAAATTGGTCAGTAGCTGCTGCTGCTGCTGCTCATGCACTAATGAACCTTCAAAGCTCTCTCTCGCACGCAAGCGTAATTAGCATTTAACTGTATATAACATGGTCCCTGGAGTTTGTTGGGCGACTTGAAATTATACGATTTCGCGGTGCCGTTTTATAATTTGGGGACGCATTTAGGCGGCAGACTAAGTTTTGCACGGTTTTGCAAGAGTCGAAAGAAGACGACTATGGTGCAACAACGGGTCGCATGTGGTATATTCTTTTGAAAAATTTTCTTCGTTCAATGAATTATAAGATATTTAATGTGGCTAATAACACCTCGGGAGCGCTTGTTCCTCGGCTTTTTTCCGTTGCCCGCGTCTAACGTACCCGTCCGACCGGCGGAAGAGAAGAAGATAACGAAAAGAGAGGCTGAACAAGCAGGGCCGTGCTATTTTCGGCGCGCTCCGGTATCATCTGTTATTTGTTTCGGCCACCGCCTCCTCTTGTCTTCCTTTATCATCGCATGATACTTTCTTTTCACGCACTGCAAAAGTTGGAAACATCCCATTATAACGAAGAAAAAAAACCACCGTTATTGTTTGTCCCTTCGCGGTTGCGTTATATAAAAAAAAAAAAAAAAAAAACTTAGTACTCCTGTGTGGCAAAGCCCCGGCGAGGTTCGCAAGAAAGACCGACGCGCGCCCCGCCACACCCTGAAAATTCGCCCACTGTCTTTTACGTAGGCGCGTGTCTGCGCTGACGACATCAACCCTCTTGTGCCTTACGTACAACACGTAATTTCCGCGTTTACACCACGCAAAACTTCGTTCCCATTGTTGTTGTTGTTTTTTTAGATGTCACCCAACAATTGTTACACCCGAGAAAATGTACAGGTTATACAGTGACAACGGTGCAAAGATGCGTGCATGCTCGCCGGCTTTATATACACACGAGGAAAGGCGAGGAAACGTTGACAGATCGATACGATTGTATATCTACATGATTGTATATATATGTACATGAGAATGCACGAGTGCGAGCTGACGCGAAATCACAGGGAAGAGACACGATCCAAGCACTTATACGCTCACCCAACTTGCAGTAAAGTTGTAAGGGCATTACGGAGTGTGAGCGCGCCCACGTATTTAAATTGTATACCTGTACATGTGTATGTTTGCACACACACAGAGAGAAAGAGAGATACTGTAATCGAACGAAGAACGAAATCGGCTAGGGAAGTAATTATATTCGTACTTTAGTCCAGCTGGCGATGGAAACGGAAATGATATTTGAAAGAAGCAAGAACGTATTCATGAAGCACATAAAAGCTAAGCGAAAAGTAACCGAGTACTACTTACACGGTGAAAGGGAGAGGAGATGGAGAATGATGGCACGGCGAAGTTTTCGCACACTCGCGGAGCGACGTGATCGTCATTCTACGTGGCACCAGAACTTCATTCCGATAGACATATATCCGCCACCGGCAAGGACACAGCCGCGGAGAACCCGAAAAGCCAAGCAAAAAAGGAAAAAAAAAAAAAAAAAAACGGAGAAAGAGAGAAAGAGAGGAGCAATACCTATCGTCGGCCGGACACCAACAGCAGCAGCGTATACCTACAGTACCCGGTGCTTTTCGAAAGTTTTTTACGCCCAGAGAGAGGTTAACGTCTCTCTCTCTCTCTCTCTTTTTTTTGGTCTGACCCTCTCAACGAAGACTACCAGCTCGCATCGACCGAGGATGCATCGGGACCTTTTATCTCTCGGTGCTCGACTCAAACGCATAAAAAACATTTACATGCACACAACTTTCCTCTCCACTTGTAAGTGCGTGTTGCTATACACACTCTCGGTTTCTTGTTCGCTTTTCTGCTCCGTTCGGTCGCCGTCGAATCTAAGCGTCGGCGACTGGAAGTACGTATAACCTCTTTGTGCCATCACGTTCCAACTGACCCGACGCACACAGAGAAACGACGAGATGACAACAGGGGAATCACGAAAGCAGCATAATAGCGAATCGGAAATAAGCATAGCACGGAGATGATCACTTGGAAGCTGCACGGCTTCGAGAACGAAACGGCGATAGCGAGATTTGTAAGGTTAGGGCGGCCAGTCGGAACCGTGGACCGGCCGTTGGGGGAGGCAAGGGGAGGGGTTGCACGGACAATTCGAGGAGGAATGTCGAGGCAAGGTGACGTAGCCGCGGGTGGTACTTACATCGAAGCCCTCGGATTTCGCCCAGACGTTGCCGTCGTGTCCAGCGATGACTGCTTTGGTTATGCATTTCGTGGCGAGCAGCTGCTTGTCGACGTAATCCTGCCAGCTCATGTTGGCGCTTTAGTATGAATGTACCTTCTCTGTATGTATGTGGCCTCGCTGATACTCGCAGCGAACAACTGCCCGACTGCTTCTTTTCCTCTTTCTCTTTCTTTTTCACTTTCGAGTTCCGAGCTCACAGGCCAATACCGCTGCTCGGTGTATCTGTGCGTCTCTCAATACACGGATGTACAGAAAGAACTACTTTTGTGCGAGCTTAACACGCGCTGTTCGTGGTTCGTCCACTACCTAACAGCCACTGTTCTCTTCTGCCTCCGAACCACTCCGAACTGACCTGCGGGGGTGCGGACAGAGGGGCAGAGGGGGAGGAAAGACGCGTCGTTCGTGAACGTATACCCTTTGACGACGATGCCGAGAGCTGCGAGCGGCCAGTCACGACGACACGAATAATAAAACTGACGATGCTCGAGGTGACACTTTTACCAATGCGGCTTCAATCGAACTTCACATGCACTTTCGAGAGCTGGACAAACAAAAAAGCGCCGTGCTTTCGTGTACAGAATAGGAACGAAACCTCACAGCTCAGCCTCACAGCCGATCAACTCGATCGTTTTACGACCACACCACTAACAACTGTGCACACACCACTATATTGCTGCCTTGTGTGGTCTTACTAATGGTACTCGCTCAACTGCTCCTGTGCTACTTATAGTATATACTCCTTTTGCTCCCCTCTCCCAGCCTGCCGGAGACCTTACACACGAAACCCCGCAATAGAATGGTTGGCTTTGCGCGCCACCATCCGGACCCCGCTGATAAGCACTCTAGTTCCGGATGGGCTCGCACGAGTGCAAGCGAGAGGGAAAATTGTCCCCCCACGTATACGGGAGCGCCATTACCAGCTTCGGCGCATCACCAGATGATGAGGCACCGCGACTCGCGTGTCCCGTTGGCTCGTTCCAACGACGTCCGGGATGTATCATCCAGTGGAAGGCGAGGACTCGCTGGCTGTTTTGCCTGTGTTGCGAATCGCGAAAATCGGGGTTGAGGACGTTGATTTTACTCTTCGAAATGAAAAACCGACCGTGGTTTATTTATAATATCTACTTATGCAAGAATGTACGTTTATTTTTCAGTACAATTTGTGACTCGAATTCATTATGAATACGCGATACCTACATGGCTGTGTAAAAATATTCCATCATGATTAAACGATCCTGTTACTTGAACGTTTGAAACTGCAATCGAACGTCATTTTTAACAGTAAAATTCAAACAATTTTTTAACCGAAATTTAGCAACGTTTCTCAATTCTAGTTTTTTAACGTAGCCGTTATGTTTCAAAATGTATGTTTCTATGCTTTTCTATTTTACGGCCACATAAGTATCCAATCCAAAACATAAAAATTGATCATTCAGACGTGAGTGATGATTTGCGCTCGAGTTTCTACTAAAACTGAAAGATTACTTTGTTGATATTATTATTATTACTGTTACCATTGGTTACTTATAACGTGGCATTTCAACTAAATTTTGTCAAATGTCGAAGCAATTTCATGTTAAAAAATCGATAACTGATTACTTAGTGTACATAAATATTTTGAAGTTAACAAATTTATCAAAAATACATCAGTCATTTTTACTGCACTACATGCAATTCTTAATGGCTCTCGTTGGCCATAATATTTATAGAGTAATCAGTGAGATTTGAATACGTCCAATTAAAATTTGTTGTTTCTCATAGTTATAGACATTTCCTTAACACGTAAATGCAACTTTACTGTGTAGTTATAAAAGTGATATATGCTTTTAACTTCAAAATTGACATATAGCTTTAAAAACCCTATCAGTAATCATACCGCATATAGAGATGATGGAATTCGAGAGAGAAAATAATGCTATTACATTTTGTTCCGCCATAGTTTTGTCCCATGCGTATAGACCATACGTATTTAGGTCTGATTCATTACTATGACGTGAATTAAAAATATTGGTGTCGTGAAAAAAAAAAGTAATAATAACAATAAATGTTTTCATAGCTGTTAAATGTAAAAGTTATTATGTTCATTCTAACAATATATTATGCTCAAAAGCGCTTGAAACGAGTTTGATTTTTAGGAAATTCTAGTCGTTGCATATTGCCGATTTTTCTCACGTATCACCCGAAGAAGCAAAAGGATCCTTAATTTGATCAAGTGTTCCCAAAAAAATTTATTTATTTAACCACGAGAATGCTGATTTCCTGTTGAATTCGTTGTAAGTATAAATATTTCTGTAGGAAGAGAAAAAAAAACGTGTGTCGCTGGGTACAACGAATTTACCATAAAAAGCAAGGAAATAACGATGCGGAAAAAAAATTTTTTTATTGTTTTTAACCTTAGAGCCACTAACTCACGATATCAAACATTTTATGAAAATAAAAAATTGTTATTATTCATAACGTGTACTTATATATATATATACACTATTGATAGCTTTGTGCAAGCGTGCCCGTGACGCGCGACGCTGACTAACGCCAAATAAGTTATCAGCTCGAGATTGGGGAAGAAAACAAACCGTCTTTCTAATCGCAAGTTCGTTACTATTGCTAAACAGATCTCAGATTAGAAGGTTGTTCATTCCTGCACAAATGGTGTGATAGTGTGTGCCAAGTTCTCAAAAACATTCATAATTGCTTTGTTTTTGTCCAAGCCAGTGGTGTGAGAATCATATTGCTGTATACAGGAGGTGACTGATAAATGTTGTCAACATACATACTTCACTGAGTTAAGGAGGCTTCGAAAAAAAATAAAAAAATGTTTGGTCATAAAATTTACATTCTTTCTATGAAGATTATACGTGCGTAGGAATTTTTTTTTTTCAATATTTATTCAGATGTAAGTTTGAGAAAAAAAATTATTTAATTCCACAATGTAACGTATAGGCTCTTATGGAAGTCGCTAATTGCATTTTATTAAACGTAACTTTTTAAAGGTTTTTTTTTTTGTTATTCTTTTTTTATTTTTGATTAGCTTATTTCCAACTGTGAGAACTGCTTTTGAAAAGTTTTGATTTATTTAAATGGTAGTTTCAATACAATTTAAGTACTGACGCTAATAAAATCCAAAATTAAAGTGTAAAATTTCTTTTTATTACGTCTGTAAAAAAAATACTGAAAAAATTCATTTGCACATTAAATGTTCTTAAAAATAACCTAATTTTGTTTCAGCGTTATCTAACATTTTACGGTTTTTGTCGGAACTTCCTTAATACAACCTTCATTTCTTTTCAAGCTCTTACAGAATGGTGTGATAGACAATTTTTTATTTATTTTCAAAAGTTGTCAATTAATTAAATGTCGAGTTAAAATAAAATGCGTTGGATATGGTATACAATATAAAAGCGTTAAATATAATAAAAATAATGTTTTAAAATATTTCGTAAAAAGTTTTATTGTAATTTTTTTATTTTTTTTTATTATAATGATAAAAAGACAAACTAGTTTTCGATACATCCAAGGCTAAAAAATAAATAAAAAAATTTTAATTTTCCAATCAATGGAAAACAGTTTGTAACTGATATTAGTTAGTGTAGTGTTGTATTGTAATTACTTCATTGTTTAAAAAGCATGTCTAAAGGGCAGTTAAGTGCCCGTGAATTTTTAAAATAAATAAATTCAAAAATATAGGATTCAAAATTGAGTGAAGAGGTAAACTTGAGTAAATCGTTAAAAAATTATTCTAATATTGGAAAAAAATATGCATACTGACATACGCATCATCTCCCAAGTTGAGATAGAAATATCATAAAATTGTTAAGTATGTGTTAAGTATGTATATTTAAAAATGTACTCACAAATTTAGTTTGGCGCCAAATCGCTTCATGACCAGTTTACATGAAAATAAAGTGCTAGCCGGCAACAAAATCTTACATGTGAACCGCCCTAAGGCCACAAACATAACCTGTGTGAATTACAGTTTACCTCAATCCTCATGTGGTGACAACATGCATGTTGATTTTTGTATTTATTACTGTTAATTAATATATTACAAAATGCAAGTTTCAGAAGTAAATGATGTGAAAATTTATAATTTAAGTGCTGGAAAAAGTCTACCTGAGGTTAGTAACTTTAATCAATTGTTTAACTCTGCACAATGTTTTTAAATGAATTAATGAAATGTCCCCAAGTACAAATGTAACATAAAAATTTATTTTTATTTTACAGTGGCTTTCTGAAAGAAAAAGAAGGAACCTGGCAAAGAAGGATGTCAGTAAGTAGAAACTTTTTTAAGAATTTTATAAAAATGTCACTTTATCACACATAATCAAATTATTTGGTATGATGATTTTTATTCAAAAATTCACACTTTTTCTCTTGTTTCCAGATATTAGAAGACGTATTGAGCTCATTCAAGACTTTGATATGCCTGCTGTCAGCACATCAGTTAGAGTGTCAAAGGATGGACAGTATATTTTTGCCACAGGAATTTACAAACCCAGACTCAAATGTTTTGATGTCAATCACTTATCTTTGAAATTTGAAAGATGTTTTGACTCGGAAGTTGTTACATTTGAAGTGTTGTCCGATGACTACAGCAAAGTGAATAACTACATTGTTTTCTTATTTTAGTACAATTGAATACATTTTTACTAATCATACTTCCAAACTTGCAGATAGTGTTCTTGCAATGTGACAGATACATAGAAATTCATTCAGCACCTGGAAAATACTACAGGTTAAGGATACCAAGATTTGGTAGAGATTTACAGTATCACTATCCATCATGTGATTTATTTGTTGTTGGAACTAGGTAAGATAAATTACTATAAATATATCTTTTCGAAACAAAAGCTAATTAATTGAAATTATGTTGCAGTAATGAAATATACAGATTAAATTTGGAAAGAGGACAGTTTCTACAACCGTTTATTTCTGACAGCTCAGCCATAAATAAATGTACCATAAATCCTGTGCATAGTTTGTTATTTGTTGGAACTAATGAAGGAAAAGTTGAAGCATGGGATCCCCGTGTTAAAAACAAAGTAGGAATCCTCGATTGTGGCTTTAGTTGTATCAAACATGAAACTAAGTAAGAAGTGCTTAAAAAAGTTTTTCATTTTTTTATTGTTTTACCAAAAGTATTCTAATGTTTTTAATCTAGCATGAATACAGTACCATCGGTCACAGCTCTGAAGAGTCAGGGAGCTCTAACGTTGG
Source organism: Copidosoma floridanum (assembly GCF_036245765.1). NCBI lineage: Eukaryota > Metazoa > Arthropoda > Insecta > Hymenoptera > Encyrtidae > Copidosoma > Copidosoma floridanum. Next base: position 452,960 of record NW_028321896.1, read on the forward strand.
GTGTTGGAACAGCTACCGGTCAAGTATTATTGTACGACATAAGGTCAAACAGTCCATTTACGGTAAAAGATCATAATAAAAATTTACCTATCAGAAACATTGAGTTTCATAAAAGTATGGATTTGGTGTATTCAATGGACAGTGAAAATGTCAAAATCTGGGAAAAAGATACGGTAAGAGCTCTTTTTTTTTTTTTTTACATTTATGTTCACTTAATACCTATTTTATTTAATTTCAGGGAAAAATGTATACATTTATCGAAGCAGCTGAGGCGCAGTCGGCTTTCAACGATTTGTGTATCGTACCAAATACTGGTCTAATGTTCATAGCCAACGAAAGCCCAAAAATACAATCGTATTACATTCCCAGTCTTGGGCCAGCCCCCAAATGGTGTGGTTTTCTTGATAATCTCACGGAAGAGCTCGAAGAACTGGACTACGATAACCTGTACGACGATTACAAATTTGTGACCGAAAAGGAGCTAGAGGAACTTGACTTGGCGCATTTGAAGGGCACCAATTTATTGCGAGCCTACATGCACGGCCACTTTATAGACATCAGATTGTACAGAAAAGCCAAGAGCGTCTCGCAACCATTTTCGTATGAAGAGTACAGAAAGAAGAAGATTCAAGAAAAGATTCAAGAAGAGCGCCCCAAGCGTGTGCAAGTACGAAAATTACCGGCTGTTAACAAGGAATTGGCACTCAAATACATAGAGACCGAGATGGATATGGATCCAAAGAAAAAGAAGAACGCCCCGAGCAACGTAATGAAAGACGAGCGATTCAAAGCTCTGTTTGAAAATCCGGACTTCCAAGTCGACACCAAATCTCAAGAGTATGCTCTACTCCATCCTGTTCTTTCTCATTTGGATAAATCCAGAAAACGTCGCGTACAAGAAGTTGAAGACCAAACCAATGAAGCCGCTGATGACGGTACGTTATTTATATTCAACATTGATATGTTGTTAAAGAATCGATTGAGTATTTTTTATTTCGTATTATTTGAATTATTTTAAAGACGAAAAGAGTCTGGGCTCTGATGCTGAAGACTACATTGACACTTCCGACGATGAAAAACCGTGGGTGAAAGATATCAAGAAGCAATACAAGCTGATTAAGGACACTGAAAGGGAAGCCGCAGACGAAGAAAGGAGAAAGGAGGCGGAACTGGAAGAGGAAAAAGCCCTGAATTTCCCGAAAAAACAGCCCAAATTCTACGAATTAAAGGATGATTATACAATCAACAGATCAAATTTCATAAGGAAACGAGCAAAGTGAGTAGTGATCCGTTAATGTATTGGCACTCGGGAGATGACACTCGTTTGCGTAATTAATTGTTTAAAAATAACGAAGTGTTGAAATTAATAAATTCATTAAATGGCATGTCGTTGCGTTTTTAGGATGAGTCTCGGTGACAGAGTGGAATTGGAAGAGTCGCACAGGAGCACGGTGAAAGGAACGAAAGGAAACAAGGAGATGACGTTCAAAATTCCAAAGGTAAATGACACTAACGGCGATTGCGTCAGATGCGTACTTGATTCGTATTAATAAACGTGATTCAATATTTTCCTTGTAGAAAAACTTCAACAGAAGCAAAACAATCAACAGACAAGAGATGAGACATCAGTTGAGACCAGCAGGGAGCATAGGAAGAGGAAAAAAATCGAAATATTGAATGGGAAAACAGTAGTTTCAAAGGAAATAAATCTCTGTACAGTTGTAAATAAATTATATTTCTACCCAACAAAGTGAATTCCTTGGTAGTCTGTAAAACTTATAATTAACCTAACTCGAGCGTAATTTATAAAAGATTCGCTTGACGCGTGTTATCGCACGAAAGGTGAAATGTCACTGATATACGCGCTCGGCCATAAGCCAACAGCTTTGACTGTCTTGTCAGTCAAAAGATACACATACCTACTCGTGGACGCGTGATTTTTCGTATACGCCTCGCAATCATGACTTGATTCTTGGAAAAAATGCCTTGAGTTGGTGACAGTTGTGCGATTATGAGCGATTCACGGTGAAACAAGTTTCGAAAAATTTCCTCTTGCCGAACCTACATGGTCTCACTAAGCAGAGTTTTCTCGCAATGAAGGTAAGTCCCGGTGTTTACCGCGACGTAGTGTTTTTCCTATCAATCGGTCGAAGATTATATTGTTATACATGTGTCGTATTTTGATCCGATAATCTCGTAATTTTGGGCTCGAGCAACAACTAATATACATGGTAAACAATTAACGAAACCCACCACATTTTAGTATCAATATTTATCACTTGAGGTCGAAATAACTTTTGTTGTTCCACATATTAAAAAAACGGCCGTCAATGCAGGTATGTATAAAAGTGATAAAAAAAAAAAAACTACAAAGTGCCTCCTCCGTTAATTCTCTGTCTCAGGTGAACCCGACAAGCGCCATCGAATCAGCCTCTACGTCGCAGCCGGTCCAGGATGCAGAGCAGGGCCCATCCTCGACACCGTCGCTCCTATCCGATCTCCATAGCAACGAAGCAAGTCCAACAATATATTATTTATTAAGATATTTCATGCATTTACAAACTTACATTTCTAAACGGAAAAAAGTAAGTATTTATACATATATATATACGTTTGCACCCGCAGATCGGCGAGATAACCGAGATGCCGGATTACGAGAACTTGTGCACGTCCGCGGTGCTGCACTACTGCAAGCACAAAATACTGAAGCCCTACCTGGGCCTACTGAGCGTCATGGGCCTGAGGCCCAACACCGAGGTAATCGAGCGCTCGGCCTGCCTCAACTGCCTGATCCACTACCACACCTTCCAGGTCGTCATTTTCATGTGCATCGGCTACGTCCTGCAGTTCTTGGCCTGCTACAGGTATCATACATTATAATATACCCATGTAAACAATATGTACCCTAAAACATGTGTGTATCTAATTATGTACATGCAGGAGGGACCGAGGCTTTTGCTACAAGGCACCGCTGATCCAGACCGAGTGGCTGTCATCGAGTACTCGAGGAGGCGACGACTACGACAAGCTGTGCTACGGTAGCCCGGCGTTCGCTTACTTCGTCCCGAGTAGCCTGCACCTGATCGCCTACCTGTACACGGTCTACCTGTTCCGGGTCAAGGACAACGAGCAGCTGCAGAACCTCATGGAACGGGCCTTCCTGCTCTCCTTCAATCCGGCCAACCGAGGGGGTCAGAAGCGCCTGGTCAGGACCCTGGGCCTCTTTATCGGTCTGGGCTTGGTGTGGCTCCTTTTGGCCCTGGCTGCCGTCAGTCTGATGACCGCGAGGGAGGCCGTGTCCTTTCGGTGGCTTGAAAAGAGGTGATTTGTACACACCATCTATCGACCGACGAGCTATAAGAGATATGAAAAACGATGGCTTGTTGCATTGACATGTTGTTGTTGACACCTTCCAGGTTTCCCGAGGCCAAGACGGGGCTCCAGGTGCTCCTGGTCCTGTGCACGTTGTGGCACGACATGGTCCAAAGCACCATCATAACGAGCTACTGCCTGCAGGGCCAGCTGTTGATATCGCACTTGAATTTCTTGAAGATCAAACTGTTGCAGCACTCCATGTCCGGGCTCGAGTGGATGAAGGTGTGTGTACAATTCTCATGTCATATACATTATGTGTGCACATATACTTACTGATCGTAATTATTATTATCATCATTGGTAAAAAAATAATTTTGAAAAAAAAAAAAAAAAAAACGTGTGTATGTGATTTGTTTTCTTTTTTTCTTTTTTTCTTTTTGGCTTTTTTTTTGTCTCTCTCGTACAGGAGATAAGCGAATTTAGAAAACTTTTGAAATACTTCAATGATCAGTACGCCCCGGCTGTTTGCATTTACACGATCGTTAATATATCTTACGCCCTGTCAGGCTTGGTGTGGCTGATCAAGTTAGGCGAGGACAATCGCAAGATGGACCTGCTGGGCTACACTAACGGTGTCAACGTTTGCCTCTGGATCTGGATATCCGTAGCTCCGTTTGTTCAAGTACATTTTTCTCATTTCATTTGTCATACGAATAATATATTTATACACGTGTATATCCCAGGATGAAATAATTTTATTCGACTAATTGGTCATAACTACTATAAATAATATAAGATCTAAATAAATTAAAAAATAATTATAACCATTTTTATACAAAGTTTAGATTTGAGACAATTAATAAAACAATTACTTGTCGCAACTTATTATTAGCTGTTATTTTTATTTATTTTTTTTTTTTTTTATTAGTTTTTAATAAATTTTAAAAGTCAAGTATCAGATAGTGATAATTAACGGTAAAAATTGAACGACTTGTCTCAAATCTGGACATTTACGATTCTTATAATCAGAGTAATTGTTTTTTTTTTTTTTTTATTTGTTAAAATATATAATTTTCGCTTGGGATGTATACATGCACACCGATCAAAATATAAAAAAACAACAAGTAATTTTGGTGAATTACTAGGCAGCTCGATTGACCACCACCTGCTCGATGATGCAGAGCATCGGGCACGAGGTACGCGTGAGGCCGTACGTTTATCAGAGCACCCCCGGCGAGGACTTGGACACGCTGCTCCTGTACACGTCGTCGCTGAAAATGTGCGCGAGGCTCTACAGGGTGCCCATAACAGGCCGATACCTATGCTTGTTCGTCGCTGCCGGCAGTGTCAGTACTCTTACACTGGGACTGTGTCAATTTTTCTCCTAGTTGATTATATTGCGTTTGTATGCACGAGTTTTATTTCGTTATCGCGAATTATTGTTGTACGTAAATTAGTACAAGCGCGTTTCAAATTAAAAATGCCCCTCCTAGATATAATGGTGATAATAACATATTATATTGTGGTGTAGTATACATATCGTGCGTATGCATACAAGAGTCTGATGTGAGTTATATTTACTAAAAACTCAATTGTTTCTTCGTAACTTCTTTGCAAAAAAAGTTAATTCTTTATAATGTGTATTCATTGATTGTTTGTAAAAAATAAAAATGAATATGTAACATACATACATTCGAAAAAAAACAAAATAATATTTACGAAACCACTGTAGCGTAGGCTGAAATGGAAACCCGAGAGATGTTTTTTTTCGAATCAGGGCGTCTAATATTAGTAAAATAAAACTTTATCTCCATTGTTTATCTTTTTTAATCTTCATCTTGATACCTTAAAAGCAGGTGGCGAGCAATGCGGCAGAACGAGTGTGATAGTTGAGGTAAACTGCCAGGGAACAACGATGATGGCTCAAAATACGGTTTTTTAAACGTCGATCATGAGTGACGAAGCTAAATAAAAGTTTTAAACTGCAATTAAGTTACGTGAAACGTAAACTTTGCCGTTTGGTCTAAGGAGCAAAATGAAGACAAAAATTAAGCAAATTTGGTGCGCTACTGGGATCGTCAAACCGGATCGGTACAGGAAAAGCCATGGGCCATGGGATGCAAAACGTTCGTTTCAGTACTACATAAAGAGATTCTTTCGGAAGGATACAGATTTATTATTACCGTCTCGGGTTTATGGAAACCTTTACTTATGCACACAAAAATTAAAACTACGCCATTTTTATCGTTTACACGCATGTATAACGATTTTTAGTAAAAAAATTTTTATTGCGTGAAACAAATGCCAACATTATTAATAATTATAGTACCGTCTTAAAATCAAAGGTAAATAAATAAACTTCGCCGGACACTTAATGGAGTATTGTACAAAGTTTTGAAATCGGCACATCCTATTACGAACAAAAAAAAATCGGTTCGTTAAAAAGATCAGCTACTATCTGGAAATGATTGCTTTTGTTATATTATATCTTTGACACAATAATAACATTTTTGATGCCCTCCACCTCACTTTTGCTCCGAATATCGGTAATGTTAAATGATAGCAGCAAATTCAAACGTCATCAACTTAAATTCAAGCTTTTAAGCCCCTTAACCCTTTACCCCAAGTACTTCGACCCCCATAACCCTGTACTCTTCAGCCCTTAAACCAAATGACCCGGAAATGAAAAAAAGAGAGGAATTTGGTTTGGGAAAACGCAAATAATGAAGCAGGACTTTGGTTTTAAATAGAAATGTAAAAATAAAAACAAAAAATATGTAAGCACCAGCAAGTCATCCACGTCCTACTTACCTCAACTTACCTGTATTATAGGTACGGATTGGTGAGCTACTACAAACGTAGCAAACTATTCAAACCGAGTCCAACCAAGTGGATGACTGTAATTAAAAAAATTACTACTAAGTAATGCCATATGGTCGATTTTATTAAACCATATGAATATCTCTATTTTTAGAGGTCGACTTTTAAGTAAAAAATGAATTGTAAACTTGCCGCAAACAGCACAAATTACGTCAACTTTTTGTTATCTATCTGTAAAATTAGTTGCGGCTGGTTTGTAATTATCAAAGTGACTTTGCTGTAAATAGCAATAGTTATTTGGATCAGCGCCATCTAGCGGTCTTTATTTTTTGGCCAAAAGTGGCTCCTAAAATTCTCAATCAAAGCATTCAGAATTAGAGCCATTTAGTCAATTATAAACCAGCCGCAACTCATGATGAAGCTATAAAATGAAAAAATAACGATACATGTGTTTTAGGCGGCAAGTTAACAAACTATTTTCTACAAAAAAATTAACCTCCTATGTGTTTGTACTTTTGAAGATAAATTTTCAAGCATAAGATAAATTGTTAACTTGCCGCCTAAAACACACATATTGTTATTTTTTCATTTTATAGCTTCATCATAAGTTGCGGCTGGTTTATAATTGACTAAATGGCTCTAATCCTGAATGCTCTGTTTCAGAATTTTAGAGGCCACTTTTGACCAAAATTAAAGACCGCTAGATGGCGCTGATCCAAATAAGTATTACTTCTTATATTAGAGCCATTTAATCAATTATAAACCAGCCGCAACGAATTTTGTAGATAGATATTAAAAAGTTAACATTTTTTGTGCTACTTGCGGCAAGTTTACAATATGTCTTTTACCTGTAAATAGACCCTGAAAAGTATAAATATTCCACTTATCTTATACGGCTTATAAAATCCACCATATTTACAAAATTAAAATACTTTAGACCTTTTATCATTAACTCGCAGAAACACAGCCCTTTAACTTTCTAGTTTAAATAAACAGCTAACTTATATAATATGTACATGCCAAGATTTGTGTTACAGAAATCTTGAACAATGATTAAATAGATACGTAAAGTAATAAGTCCAAAAGAGACAACTAAAGAAAAAAAGTTTAAAAAAGAAGTTCAGTTACACAGGAAGAGTCTCCTAAAAATAGAGCATTGTACCTCACTTAATTTAAATTGCTTTACAATTTATCTTTTACCTAAAAATCGACCTCCAAAACTATCAATATTCTACTTATCTTATATGGCTCATAAAATCGACAATAGTTATAAAATTACAATACTCTTGACCTTTTACCATTAACTAATGAAAAAACAGCCCTTCAACTTTAGATTTCCAATAAACAGTTAACTTATATAATATGTACATAACAAAATTTGTGTTACAGAAATCGTAAATCACGATCAAATATACACGTAAATTAATCAGTCGAAAAGAGACAACTAAAGAAAAAAGGTCTTAAAAAGAAGCAGCCACACGAAGAGTCTCTTAGGAATGGAGCATCAGATCTCACTAATTGAAAAATACATTTATTACAGAGATGTAAATTTTAAGTGTTATAAGTAAACAAAGAACCCAACCTTCTCTGATCAAGTGAGATCCAATGCTCCATTCTTATATGAGACTTTTCGTGTGACTGTGCTTCTTTTTCAGGCCTTTTTTCGTCGGTTGCCTCTTTAATGGACTGATTAATTTGTGCTTACGTTAGTTAATGGTAAAAGGTCAAGAGTATTGTAATTTTGTAAATATTGTCGATTTTATGAGCCATATAAGATATGTAGAATATTTATGTAGAAACTTGCCGCAAGTAGCATTAAAAATGTCAACTATTTATCGTCTATTTATAAGATTATTTGCGGCTGGTTTATAGTTAATAAAGTGACTTTAGTGTAAGTAGCAATAATTATTTTGGATCAGCGCCATCTAGCGGTCTTTATTTTTTGGTCAAAAGTGGCTCCTAAAATTCTCAATCAGAGCACTCAGGATTAGAGCCATTTAGTCAATTACAAACCAGCCGCAACTCATGATAGAGCTATAAAATAAAAAAATAACGATACATGTGTTTAAGGCGGCAAGTTAACAATCGATTTTCTACCAAAAAATTGACCTCCTATGTGTTTGTACTTTTGAAGATAAATTTTAAAGCATAAGACATATTGTTAACTTGCCGCCTAAAACACACGTATCGTTATTTTTTCATTTTATAGCTTTATCATGAGTTGCGGCTGGTTTGTAATTGACTAAATGGCTCTAATCCTGAATGCTCTGATTGAGAATTTTAGGAGCCACTTTTGGCCAAAAAATAAAGACCGCTAGATGGCGCTGATCCAAAATAATTATTGCTACTTACAGTAAAGTCACTTTATTAGTTATAAACCAGCCGCAAATAAACTAATAAATAGATAATAAAAAGTTAACATTTTTCGTGCTACTTGCGGCAAGTTTACAATATGTCTTTTACCTGTAAATGGACCCTGAAAAGTATAAATATTCCACTTATCTTATACGGCTTATAAAATCTACCATATTTACAAAATTAAAATACTTTAGACCTTTTATCATTAACTCGCAGAAACACAGCCCTTTAACTTTCTAGTTTAAATAAACAGCTAACTTATATAATATGTACATGCCAAGATTTGTGTTACAGAAATCTTGAACAATGATTAAATAGATACGTAAAGTAATAAGTCCAAAAGAGACAAATAAAGAAAAAAAGTTGAAAAAGAAGTTCAGTTACACAGGAAGAGTCTCCTAAAAATGGAGCATTGGATCTCACTTAATTTAAATTGCTTTACAATTTATCTTTTACCTAAAAATCGACCTCCAAAACTATCAATATTCTACTTATCTTATATGGCTCATAAAATCGACAATAGTTATAAAATTACAATACTCTTGACCTTTTACCATTAACTAATGAAAAAACAGCCCTTCAACTTTAGATTTCCAATAAACAGTTAACTTATATGATATGTACATAACAAAATTTGTGTTACAGAAATCGTAAATCACGATCAAATATACACGTAAATTAATCAGTCGAAAAGGGACAACTGAAGAAAAAAGGTCTTAAAAAGAAGCAGCCACACGCAGTGCTCTCAAATGTGACTGGCAAACTTGCGGGAAATTCAAATTGGCTATATGGAGCAAGACGCAAAACCCCAGATAACTCGACAACATTTCCTTCACCATAACTTGATAAATTAATCCTAAGCTATTTAACCCAATAACCCAACGCGCCTAAAAGCAGTATCACAAGCTTTATTAATTAATAAAATACATTAAACAATAACGCAAGCGCCAATCCCCGCACAACCCGGGGCGCTTACTAGCCGCTTTGTTTATTAATTGAATAAATAAAATAACACAAGCGCCAATCCCCACAGAACCCGGAGCACTTACTGGCCGCTTTGATAATTAAAATGATAAATAAAATAACACAAGCGCTAATCCCCACACAACTCGGAGCACTTACTGGCCGCTTTGTATTTAATTGAATAAATAAAATAACACAAGCGCCAATCCCCACACAACCCGGGGCGCTTACTGGCCGCTTTGTTTATTAATTGAATAAATAAAATAACACAAGCGCCAATCACCACATAACCCGGGGCGCTTACTGGCCGCTTTGTTTATTAATTGAATAAATAAAATAACACAAGCGCCAATCCCCACACAACCCGGAGCACTTACTGGCCGCTTTGATAATTAAAATGATAAATAAAATAACACAAGCGCTAATCCCCACACAACTCGGAGCACTTACTGGCCGCTTTGTTTTTTAATTGAATAAATAAAATAACACAAGCGCTAATCACCACACAACCCGGGGCGCTTACTGGCCGCTTTGTTTATTAATTGAATAAATAAAATAACACAAGCGCCAATCACCACACAACCCGGAGCACTTACTGGCCGCTTTGATAATTAAAATGATAAATAAAATAACACAAGCGCTAATCCCCACACAACTCGGAGCACTTACTGGCCGCTTTGTTTTTTAATTGAATAAATAAAATAACACAAGCGCTAATCACCACACAACCCGGGGCGCTTACTGGCCGCTTTGTTTATTAATTGAATAAATAAAATAACACAAGCGCTAATCACCACACAACCCGGGGCGCTTACTGGCCGCTTTGTTTATTAATTGAATAAATAAAATAACACAAGCGCCAATCCCCACACAACCCGGGGCGCTTACTGGCCGCTTTGTTTATTAATTAAATAAATAAAATAACACAAGCGCCAATCCCCGCAAAACCCGGGGCGCTTACTGGCCATGGATTCCATCGGTGTACTCACATGTGCATATATATATATATATATATATATATATATATATATATATACACACATCGCTTTTAACTTAAACGTTGTAGCCATGGGATTATATAGTGACTTGCTTTTGACGATTTCAGAGTCAGTTCGCCTCGCGGTCCAGCCAAGCGCGGATCGTTTAACCGTCGCGTATAAGTACTCTTTTATACGTACTCTCCGCTCTTCGATCGTTACATCTGTGTATACACTTACCTTGCCGATTTTTCATTCAAATCAGTCGTCGGCTTCAAGTGAGCTTCCGAACCTTTTTTTTCCTGGGTACATACTTGATCAATCTTGTTTGCCTCGCGGAAAACGATAATTCGCTTTTTCCATTGCGAGCCTTCAAAATATAAATTATTGATCTCTCAATTTTCAAAACCGATATTTTAAACCGATATTTTAAACCGATAAACGATACAACTTTCTTTTCTCCGCTTTTTGAAAAGGTCTACAGCTAGCAAAATGAAGCTAATGCAGACTACAGTTCTGCTGGTCGCGCTGTGTGCCACTTCGGCGGTGGCGATGCTGCCCATGGGCAAGCAACGTATTTTACGGCTCGAAGGTACTCAGTGGAGGTAAGTGCCCTTGTTGTTGTTTTTATTTTCCCCAACACTATACATTCAACTATTGAGTAAATAAGGAAATTAATTTTTTTTCACGAAAATTCAGCTATTGAAACTCGTGCGATTGAAATCTTCGCTCAAACGATAATTGATATAGATCGGTTAAATAATTACTTATTTTTCGCGGTTATTATTTTTGATGTTCTGTTGATGCGCAAAAGACCCAACCAATCGGGTGCTCGAGGTAATTGTCCATCATTTTAATTATTACGCAATAATAGGTGTGCACTGTATATATAAGCAAGTGGAGCGAAGAATTTTTATGATACCCCTTATTCAATCGCGTATGTTGACGATGGAACGAGCCGGAAGCAGGAATCACCAGGAGAAAAAATTAAAAACACACAAATTGATTTACAAAGGAAATATATTCATTTGTTTAGTACAAAGCCTTGCAGGCGCCATACGCACCTTATTCGCTCGCAGCCCGAGAACATCTGCCGCTCGCCACAGCGAGCGAGCGTCGCGCCCCTTGCGCCGCCGCGCTCGTTCCTCCCCTCCGTTCTACCGCAGTTCCATACCCCGCATTTCGCCTGTTTCACGCGAGCTTCGACGTTAGGGCACTGTACGTCGATAGTGAAGGAGCAAACCGCCAAATTCAAAAACTGTACCAATTGATATCAAAGGAAACATCACGGCTTAATTCTTCGTGTCATCGAGACTACTTTTCAGCCTGAACGGCCCCAGACCTGCATCTGTGCACGCTAGTTTCGACCTTCAGTACAACCGGAACTTCTCGCTCCTATCGAGGTCTGTGATAACAAACGGTGGCTTGACGGCCGCGAGCTTCTCGCGCCTAAACAAGTCGCCTCGATGACTCCACAAAGAAGGCAAATCGACACCCCCGTCGTATATTCACTGTTTGCTCCTCCCCACCCGACCGCATTCAATCATTGCATCATACGTTAGCCAAATTACATGTGTTTTATCTCTGAGGTACACAGTAACGTTGCCCCTTCAAACTCGCAACCTTTAAATGCCTATTTTCGTCTGTTACAGCGTACTTGGCAGAGTAAGTCTCAAAGTTACAGGAAACGATTATTCGCCGCGTATGCGAACAAAGACTGGAGGTTTTTTTTACACGTAGCAATTCAGAAATACTAGTGGGAGAAGCTTTAAATCGATTTTATCATTATACCTTGTGTTTTTCCGGCAACTCTAAATTTTATTTTATTTAATTTTTTACATCTGTTCATTGGAACAGTCGTTAAAAAATTTTCTTTGATGTATACTATAGCATTAACTGATAAAATAAAAACAATCTTACGAGTAAAGTGTATCCCTATACGCGTAGAAGAGCGAAGATAATATTTAAAGATCGAAAATAAAATAAAAAAACCCGCAAGCCGATTCGTTTTTGAGATATTTCAACGACGAAGTAATATTATTTGTATAAATATATGGGCCTCTGACGTATTATCATTCTATGGCGAAGGTCAACTGGTTTCAAACTATACTTGTGTACACCCATACAAGGTTCATTTTTTGCACGTGGAGGTATACATTTGATACAGGTTTTTACTCGATGACTTAAATTTATTTATGAAGTGCACCGATTGTTATACCTCCGATTTATTTATCAACCTTGAATCAATGAGAAACAATTTTCCAAGACTTGGGACACACTAAGTATTTCGTTGCGCTAATCCCGGAAAAAGGGAAATTTTTTTTCGACGATCATAGAAATGGTTTGAAATCTCTTGGCCGGTTATAAGGAAAAAATATTTTTCTCTTAAAATAAATTTAAAAAATTGTTGCTATTTTAAAATTGGAAAATGCGGTAATTACGCAGAAGTGGTGCTCCACCCCAATTTGAATCTTTAAATTTTTTTATGGTTTCGAGCCATTTTCTAATAATTATAAGGTGGGGAAAGACGTTTTTTACCATTTTTTACCATTTTTACGAAAGTGAAATTTTTTTCTGTAATTGAAGCGAAATATGTCGTGGGTTGGGAACAAAAATTGCAAAGAAAAAAAAATGAACATACATGGTTTTCAACAAACACACAGCAACCAGTTGTGATAGCCACACATGCGGCCAGCACGCCAGGTGTACGATGAGCGAGGGCCGGCCGGTTTGTTCGTGTTTGAATCTGTACGATGGCGATCCTCTTACGAGGTGCGAGCGTGTCGAATGCATCAGTAAGTATTTATTATTATTATAATCATCATCATCATCATCAGCCACAATGTCAGTTTTTACGTTTCGTATACCTGCAACATACTTAATTGGCAATGCCTAATCTATCATCGAGCACTTACGTCACCATAAAAAGGTGTGCGCGTGTATATATATTTACGGAAATATAGTACATACAAGTGGAGTATCAAGCTCACTTGTATATACCATAATTGCATGGCAAACGATTATATTATTACGCACGGCGAATGCGCAAGGTCACGTAGCCCCTTTTTTTGGTTCCTCATCGAGCCTTATTTCGTAATCTTTTCATCACACATTTCTGGATCGCGTTATTGACTAGTTCTCACAATTTATTTTATTTTTTTTATCTTCTTCTATTACGATTCGAACAACTACTATACCGATTAACTCGTTTCTTTTCTGAAAATAAAATAAATGCGAGTTAAAAAGAAAAATAGTGCAATCCAATAAAGGGTGTGCATGGTCACTTTGATCAACAATCATTAACCGAGCGCGTATATGTTTTTTAAATTACCAATACTAAAATATAATTTAAAAATTTTTAACGGGAATCAATGGGGATTAAAAATCCTGCAAATAAAAGAAATAATATATCTGTTTTGTCCCCGAAATTGCAGTAAACGAGGATTGCATTGGAAGCCGCACCTGCAGTGGGAACCGATGCATCGATCCGTGTACCTACGCCTGCGGCACAAACGCGCTCTGCCAGACGGTCAACCACATACCGGTGTGCAACTGTCCTCCAGGTCACACGGGCAATCCTCTGCACAATTGCGTTTACGACCCTGGCAAGTACATTTTTTCTTTTTTTTTTCTTTTTTTCTCAATGTTATGAACAACTACATACATTTACTCCCTGGCGTAAAAGTAAATTTCATGATGATATCCCAAACAGAGGCGCCGTGCAAGAGCCCAAATCCTTGTGGGGCCAACACCAAGTGCGAAGTCAAGAACGGCGTGGCGGTGTGCTCTTGTTTGTCGGGATACCGAGGGCGTCCTCTCGAAGGCTGCCGTCACGAGTGCGAGTCCGACTTTGACTGTCCCCAGCACCAGCACTGCTCGAAGGACTTTCGCTGCGAGAGCCCGTGCGCCTCCGTATGCGCCGAGAGCGCCGAGTGCAACGTCATCAACCACCGAGCCAACTGCGCCTGTCCCAAGGTCATCATCATCATACACATCTTTTAAACCACATATACATTACATACGTAAAATACATAACCATTGAAATTTTTTTTCTCATTCTTGCAGAATTGGCTGGGTAACCCGCTCATATCCTGCCAGCCCGAGTGCACCCAGCACTCCGACTGTCCTGCCGGCAAGCCTGCCTGCCTCTATCAGAAATGCGTCGATCCTTGCGAGGGCACCTGCGGCACCAACGCCAATTGCGAGCTCCGCGACGTAACGCCCGTCTGCAGTTGTCCCAAGGACAAAACTGGCGACCCCTTCGTTTTCTGTCGGCCCTTCACCGATTGTATAATATATACATACATACGTGTATTAAATTAATATTAGCGCGTACATTATGCAAAATGCCCCCGATAACAACAATAACTCTTTGGGGCTACAATGTTCATTGACTTGCAGAGGACCTGTGCAGCGGGAATCCGTGCGGTGCCAACGTCGAGTGCCGACCGGGCCATGACAACACGGGTAAGAAGCGCCCGGTGTGCAGGTGTCCCCACGGCTATGTTGGAAACGCGCTAATCAGGTACACGTGTGTATATATATTGCATTGTATGCAATTTGATCTGATTTAAGTGATGTATGACATATTGTGTTATCAGTTGTAAGAGGGGCGAGTGCTTGTCCAACAACGAGTGCCCGGACAATCAGGCGTGCATCAACTTTGCCTGTCAGAACCCGTGCACGGGCCATGAGTGCGGTTTAAATGCCAATTGTACACCTAGAAGACACATTGCAGTGTGCCAGTAAGTATTATTTATCATACTAAAAGAAATACACGCCAAGTATCAAGGAGGTATAAAAAAAATACATTAAGAGTGATAAAATTTATGTAAATTATTCAATACGTGGGTATCGATGAATTGATAAAACAAAAAATTATCACTTACTTTTCAGGTGCGCCGAGGGTTACCGAGGGGACGCACTCTTCTCCTGCAATCCCATCGAGGGTGGCCGTGCAGCCAACTACTACAGTCGCTACGCGCGCTACTGATTCTTATTTTTATTCCGAGCAACTGTTTTTTTTTTTTTTTTTTTTTTTTTTTTTTTTTTTTTTTTTTTTATTTGGATATTAGGGTAGTTCCCACTATCTACTTATGTTGTACATAAATAACGTGTTCGATCCCTCCCTGTTTTCCACCTGTTGCAGTATTTTTAAGTTATTTCTCTCAGCTTATGGAGGTAATTGACCTTGTTTTTGTATACAACCGCTTTTATAACTATTCTCATTGTTTGATATATACATATACACACGTATATATTGAGCGTTTTACATTTGTGCCATTCTAGTCAAAATGTCGAATCGACGATTAAACGTTATTTATTTTGCACGCCAACTGATATGTATAACGAATTTGCCTAATTTATCACATAAATTGTAGATGAAAAATAAAACGATAAGTACGAGAAATTTTAATACAATAGCTATTGTTTTATTTTCTTGTGACTGTCTATTTATATTACATGGGATGACTATTTCGGATTTCATAGACTTCATGTTCAAAAAAACAACGAAAGAGACAAAAGAATCTGTAGCATATGCCTTTTTTGATAAAATTGTATGGTAAATTTCTACATGAACTAATTGATAAGATCTGAAATGCTGACGTTATTTTTATTTTCTTATACCGAATTTGAAAAGTAGCGTTCAAGGGATGCTTAATTCCAATAATACTAAATATCGTATTTTGTGGCCTGAAAAAAGTAAAGTACTGTTATTATCAGTGGCTTTGAATGTTGAGTGTCAAAAAAATTTATTTAGCATGTGACGACAATTGATTGATATGTATTAAATTCCATGATCTTAACATGTTTTTTTTGCTTGATATGATCTATGAGGTATGTATGAAAGGGAATTTAGGACTTGCTTAAAAATTACTAGACTCAAACCTTTATAAAACTATGATGATGTATTAATCAATTATTTACAAAAGTATATTACAATCTGCTTTCTCGTTTGGAAAAAAATAAAAAAAAACGAAAAACGACAAAATATCAACAGATTAAATGAAAAACATTTAATTGACACATCATTGTTCTTTGTTTTTCGCTTTTTTAGGCATTATAAAACAGCTTCGCGGTTGAATTTTGGCCCAAAGTTTTTTTACATTGCCAGTATCAACTACCTCCAAGATACTCGTTGTTTCAACCCCATCGATGCGAATGGGCGTTAGAAATCTGTAAAATTCATATGAATTTTACACATCGAACATTCTTTTTTTTTTTACTTGAAGGAACTTAATTCTGTAATCCAGTCGGATGTGCAAATTTGAAAGTGGTCGTTTGACAAACATCTGAAAATAAAAGTTTCATTTTCTCAAAATTTGATTCTTATTCACTTTGAATGTTGCGGTAAATATATCTTTTTTGATCACAAACCTTCAGAGATAACCGGAACATCTTCAACTGTTTCGGGTAACGAAAACTTATAGTCTTCACTTTCAGTATGCTCGAGTTGATCACGTACTTTCTTAGCTTCATTACCAGTAACAGAAAAAGCATATTTTCTCTTTCTTGTTTGTTTCATGGATATTGGCTCTTCGGGGATGACTTCCTTGATGATCGTTTTAGTGAGTAAACTGCGTATTACACGCCTACCTTCAGGCACACTCACGATTGAATCGACGCTAGTCGCTCTGCGACCTCGACCTGTCGTATTCCTTTTTTCCGCTTTACTCTTTGACTTTACAGTTCTTGTGTCAATTAAAATTTTTTCGATGTCTCCCGGTTCTGACTGGACAGAGCACTTACGCCTGCGAATTGTGGGCTCTGAACTGGAAGGTCTCGTAGTCTGGATTGCTCGTATAATTTCTGCCCTGGCTGGTGGGTTACTCAAGTTGATGATATTGTTACTGGTTTCCTTTGCCAGTGACGAGGCTCGCGTCTTCCTCAAACATCGTTTATTATCTTCTTTCGCTGTGGGTGTAGCCTGATCATTTTCCTGGACTACCGCACCTGTTTTTTTTTTTCTAGTGGTGGTTGATTGTTGTTCATTTTTCGATACGGTCCTGGCTCTGGTTGGTCTTATTTTTGACAATCCTTTTTTATCATTGTCTACGGACTCAGCTATTCTACTTTGAGTGTGAGACATTGGCAGATCATCGTTGGCAGGTACCGATTCAGTAGATGTGATTTGTTCGTCATCCTTGGATATCCATCCGGCCTTTGAGCGTTTGTCAGCAACTATCGAAGTATTTTTTTTAAATTTAGATGCTCTCGACGACCGCACTGTAAATACTTGTTGTTCTTCAGACATTTCGTCAGTTTTCAAATCAACATTTTCTTTAGCAACAGATGCAGCTCTAGTTTTCCTAGTGGGTTTCACTGTAGGGGCTACATCCTTGGTAGAAGATCCAGCTCTCCTCGTGCGTATTGTTGTAGTTGATTTTGATGACTCTGATAATTCAATTACTTTTTTGGGTCGTCCTCGAGTTCGTTTTGTAAGAGTGGATTTTCTAAAATACTCTTCCTTACAATCATCCGTCGGCTCCATAAGTGGGTTGTTTGGTAAAGTCAACATGTTGCTATCTTCCTCAGGTTCTTCAACATCAGACGATGATGAGACTTTTTCGATGAATATGTTTGGAACATCGGATGTTTTTTTTACATGTTCCGATATTTTTTCCATTTCCTCTGGCAATGACGTACTTTGGTTTATTCGGTCTGTAAATATTGAAGGCATTATAAAATAGGTTTGAGGTTGCCGTGAAGTTGTTCCCACGGGGTTTTCTACATTACCAGTATGATCTAGTTCCAAGACACTCATTATCTCATCCCCATCGAAGCGAATTGGCGTTAGAAATCTGAAAAATTCATACAAATTTAATACATTGAAATTTTTTTTTTTACTTGAAGGAACTTACTTCTGTAATCCAATTGGATGTGCAAATTTGAAAGTGGTCGTTTGACAAACATCTGAAAATAAAATTTGCGTTCATTCTCTCAAAATTCGATTTTTAGTTACTTAAGCTAGTTGTTTCCTAAATCAAAAGTATTTAAAAAGGTACGAAATTTTCAGCAAAACTAATCTAAGCGTCGAGAAATATGTTTAAAAAATTTGAGACCGATTAACCACGTCGTTATTATAATATCCTCGTCAAAAAATCACTCTTTTAATATTAAAGCAATGGTACAAACACTACATAGTCTCATTATTTAAAAAATTGTAACTTACCGCCTATTTATAAATAATTGAAAAACTACTGAAAACTATCTTAGGCAGTAAAGAAACACATACATTTTTTTGAGATTTTTTTACAACATAGTTTTAAAGTAATAGTAATCAAAATAGTGCTCTTCGTTTGATTTTGGAAGATACACTGTAAAAAAGTCTTGTGTATATGTACCACATTGTTCATAAAATTACAGTCGTAATAGTCAAAATACCAACTAAAGAGTAGTAGATACCAACCATTGCAATTGTACTACGTTGTACGTAGGTCTTTTTATTCCCAACGCCCGTCATAGTAACTTTACTAAGTTCATCATAATAAATTTACTACTTGTATTGTTCAGTTTTATAAATCTCGTAGTAACATTACCATGTTGACTGTAAAGTTTATGTAGGATTTTATATTTACGAAACGATTATTTACAACTTCAATACAGAAAATAAACATGCATAAATTGTTTCTTTATATTCGTCTTAAACTTCATTAATAGAAATAACAGTCGTGTTCACACTATTTGTTGTTTGAGTATTAAGTATCTTGCAAAAGTAAAATACTCCATCATGGCAGGCATTATAATTACTGTAGTAAATTTACTATTCTTATTGTAAATATATCAAGTCCAGAGTAGGTCTTTTTATTTTCAACGTCCGTCGCAGTATTTATAATATTGATAGTTTTTACAGTAAAACCAAGAGTATCACGTAAGGAGCAACACCACATTGTCACATGAGCACAAGTTACAAATAGGTAGATGCATATGTTTATGTACCTACGTACGGAGAGGTATTCACATTTCTCTCTGATATTTTAAATTCGTCATGTTAACCCATATGTGCCGCATTTAGCATATCTTAGTAAAACTAAAACCTGACACTATTTTGAAGTTTAGAATTAAGTGGTGCCAGGGAAATCGTAATCACAATCGTGCCAAGCAGACGACATGCAGAAAATAAACAATTAGTAAATTTACACCGAAGAAGCAATATTTTTATTGCAGTGTACCGAATACCGAATTGCTCGTATACATGTTTCACATTATGTTTAGCTTTTTCCCCCCATTTTGGTGCTATGTCAGTGGAAATTGCATTATCAATCGATAACTTCTCGTGCCTATGTTGGTAAAGATGTCATAAGAAATTTTTCTTATTGTTTGCTTTCATTTTAATAACCTCTAAATGTACTTTGTTGAATATACAAGTTCACCTATTACATATACTTACACTTGCTCAGCCTTACAACTACATGTACAATCCAATCGTTTATCATTTTTCCTCTGAGTTATGGCGATATCAAGTTCATAGGGGGTAACGAACAAGCCTCCCATATCAATAAAACCAATTAAATAAGTCATGTGTATTATTTTACCGAGCTACATTTAAACTGATACCTGTCATGTTTTAGATCTACCAAAAATGCGCTAGATGCGTCATTTGTGGGTTAACATAACGCAAACAAATACGGGATGATAGTTGAACATAACCTTATTATTGTATATTTATACATACGATTAACCTATACATTGGGAAACAACTACCTTAAATGTTACGGTAAATATGTCTTTTTTGATCACAAACCTTCAGAGATAACCGGAACATCTTCAACTGTTTCGGGTAACGAAAACTTATAGTCTTCACTTTCAGTATGCTCGAGTTGATCATGTACTTTCTTAGCTACCAAATGTTTTTTTGGGGTATCTGCTTCATCGTTCACATTATCCTTTAATTAATTTATAAGTTAATTTATTAAATCATTTTATATACATATGCGGCCTTATAAATCCTTTTACATATTTTTGACCTTATACATTTAGCTCACCTCAGTAAAATCGTAACTAGGCGCACGAGACTTGCACTGAATTCTGAGGATTGATTGCGGCGTTTGAGTATCCAAGTTGTTTATTTTTTCATTCTCTTTCCGTTGCACAAGTGGTGTGCTACATATTTTAGTCATGCTAAGCCTACAGTCAGATGATCCCGATTGATCCAAATCTAAAACAAGCAATTGAACGAATACATTAAAATTATAATAAAACGAGGTTCACAAATATATATATATATATATATATATATATAGATAAAGTATACAACCATTCAATGTTGAGTCCCTGGATTGGTTGTTAAGTTTTCGCCGCTTTTTGACTATTTCATCATCAGGCTCAATTACCATTTTTAAAGCCGTCTTTCTCGTGAAGATCTTCCGTTTTGGGTATACAACATAATGTGTATCACTCTTGTTATTTATTTGAGTAAAAAATTTTGGTTGAGCATTTATTGTTGCGCATGGCGCAGTTAGAAAAGGCGTATAATTTAATGGTCCAAGCCCATCTCGATCGGGCTTGCGACACGTCTCAAGTGTCTTTTCTACTGCCAAGTTGTAAACATCACCATCAATGTCCCAAGATTGAGACATTGGTTTATGGTGAAATCTACGTGACTCATTGTTGTTACTTATAATGGGATATGGTGAAAATCGTCGTCCCTTGGCCGATTTCGAGGTATTTTTTCTCCAGCTGTTTGCAAAACGTTTTGAGATTTCGGGTACGTTTTTGTGAACCAAATTTAGTAAATTCCAAGCGATTGAGTTAAAGTTTATTTCCTCATCAATTGATTGATGTGGGTTAAAGTTTTTTTTTACAGAAAAAATGTGGCTGGCTTCTACGTGGCGGTTCGTCAGCAAGTAGTGGATCAATCTAGTTTTGTCATTATAATTTTCTTTGAGATAATTGTCAAAGGCTTTCTCTTCTTCCGGGTTTAAGGAAAGTTGCAAAATTTTTCTGAGCTTTCCATGTTTTTCACATGAGCGGAAGAAACTCGTGAGTAACGGTCCGCAATCCGATGGCGGTCGTGCATGGAATGCTAACAGTAGATGACCCTGTTCCACCGCCAGATCGATCATTATGCGCCGATGATCGGACGATATCACTGGTGGTTTAATAATGAGCAGATAATTTAGAGCTGTTAAAAAAGAAATGATGAAAAAAAATTAATTGACAGCTTGCGAATGTATGTTACATATTTTAAAAATTTGAAAACGTACCTAATTTGTGTTGATTGTTTTTTAAAAGTGAATTTATAGCGAGTTCATGCTGCCAGTCTTCGATGTCATTGCTGGAAACAATTTGGCTTGTCATGATGTTGAAAAAGCCATCGTAATCCTCGTGATCGAGAAGCCAAAAAGCTCGGATGAGTTTAATAATACTAGGACTCAACTTAAAAGCTGCGGGATACTTCATAAGTTGATCGACTGCTGAATTTGAGTCTTTGAGAATCATGCACAGGTCCATGAGCAAGTAGAAGATGATGCAGTGTTTAGTGTACGTTTCAGGTAATTGACCATCTTTATCCTCCTCTTCGTCACTTTTTTCTTCGCAATAGCAGTCAGTTAAAAAACTCCTAAGCAAAGATTGCAGCGATGGAGGAGGATAAAGACCATCTTGACTAGGACACTCACTGTCTGACTCTTCTTTCCATTGCACTTTGAGTGGTGAACAATTTCTGGCAATCAATTGATCAATGAATAAAACATCATTTTCCTTATTGTCCTTCGTACAAGCGTCTCGTCTTTTTTTCTTGTAAGACTCTACAAGCTTATTTCTTGGATACTGAATTTTCGTAAGCGCTGAAATTTGCACGTCATCGCTTTCGTCGATGTTTTGCATTTCCGGCAACAGACCGACATCATAAAACCACAACACAACTTGAAAATAGGCTGCTATTTTTTTAAGGGCCCTTTTATGTTTAGTTGAATTGATTTCAGTATTGGGTAATTTTGATATAACGGTCTTTAAACATTCGAGTTGCTGAACACAGTTATGTAACGTTTTCAACTCAAACTCGTCCATATTGACACCCGACTGATCAAACAACGGCTTGCACAAACGATCGGCCATCAACTTGATTTCAGATCCACGTATTTTGGAAGAGCACTGCAAGACAGTGCATAGTTTTTCGTTGGACAGTGCAGTAGCCTCAAATTCTTTTCTATTGAACTTCATATAATGTTCAGTTTCTAAAATCACAACATTTTATTTTGTCAATCACCAATACAGTTATGTGCGAGAAAAATAGTTACAAATTTACCTTTATTTATCAAATTGTATGCTGAAAAGAATAATTCTACTTCATTACTTGTTGAAGGTTCTAGCTCATTACTTTCTGAAGGTTCTACTTCATTACTTTTTGGAGGTTGTACTGCAGGTGAAGAATTAACAAATTTTAAACAGGCTACAATAGGCTTATCACCGTAAGATGACTTAGACCATGAATCTCTATTAAGATCAACTATCAAGTGCTGGAAGTTTCTGAGTGATACAAAGATTAATCCACTATTTTCTGGTAAAACTAAGTCTCGATTTTCTTCATTAAAATTTTCCCAGTCGGCCCCACCGTACATCACACACGCCTGTTCAACACCAGCTGGTACCTTTAAAAATAATTAGTATCTCATTAAAGCTAAAACCATCTACTATGAGATAAAACTAGTACATGGCACTAAAAACAAATTATACTCACTAGAATAGTACATAAAATTTTGGAAATGCAACAATCAAAAACACACAATTGCCCAACGGAATCTTGAATTCTAATAGCATTGCTATCAAGCCCCACCAGAAGTAAGGGCAAACTTCCTGGACGAGCAGGAAAGGCTGACACAGTGGTTATCTTATATGTGAAGGTCCATGATGTTACGTACTCACCAGACGTGACATTCACTACAAATAAACTTTTGTCGCAGCTTATCCAGGCATAGCTGCAGTCGCTGTTTAAAAAGCCACCTGATCTTTGTTCGGAGCGTGGCTCATTCCAGGAGTTGTTTTGTACAGTCTCATCCGGAACTTGAAAATCCGACGACTCCCATAAAGGTAGCTTAAGGCTTATAGTTTTGCGAATCTACGAGAAAGGTTGAATGATATTAAGGACCTACTCGGGCTCAGGTTTACTATCTGGCCGTACGATTTTTAACTTTATAAAGGTTTCAAGTAAAAGAGAGAAGTTGTGTTGTATCAGCATTCCCTATAAGGCTTGAAGTGAGGAAATATTTACATAATTGCAAAATAAATAAATTAGTTAATCAATTTTCGGATGCAACGTTGTGTATTTGTAACTCCACCTATAAACACACTTATAATACATTTGGAATTCCACTTGGAATTGCTTATGGGGTTTTGGTTTGATGCGTATGGTAACAACAAAACAATAGAGAAAGTTTAAAAGAAGTCGAGGACCTTTACAGAGAAATCCATAAAAATTAATATTTAGTTAGAAAGAAAACTTCAGAAAAAAAGAAATTTTACAGTACATATAAAATATGCGAAAAATTAAATAAAGGCACTCGATTTCACTCTCGAATCAAATTGTTGGTTTAAATCAAAAGAAATTTCAGCTGACGATGAAAAAGAGGAAAAGAATAAAATTAATTTAATAAACAACTCTCAGTTAGAAGTCGAATTAAATGATGCGCAGTTCAAAAAAACTTGTAGTTCCACCATTGATTAACATCAAATTACTTATAAACAATTCAGTAGAAGTAATCGGGATTTATGATTAAGAATCAAATGTATCCTTAATAAATTATAAATTGATAAAATTAAAAAACGAAAATGATAAACTTAAAACAGAAAAAGCTAATTTGATGGCGATTAATGGTGCAACGAAAGCGAATGGAATGATAAATATAAGAGTAAAAATTTATTATATAGAAAAGTCAATTTGATATGTTCGTAGTAGAAAGTGAGGAAATCAAGTTTGATTTCTTAATCGGATTAAATATGATGAAAGAATTTAAATTAATCCAAAATGAAAATTTACAAATATTATGAAAGAAGGAAAAAGAAAAAAATTCTGAATGTATTTATACTAAAAAAATAAATTTTAATAAAAACATAGACACAAATAAGTTTGAAATCTTACTACATGCTCTAAACTTCCATCAAAAAACTAAAATTTATGAATTCACAAGATAAATATAAATCAATTTTTGCAAAAGATAAATATGATGTTGGCTCAGTTAAAGAACACGAAGCTCGCATAGAGTTATTACTGTAGATAAATATTGCAGTAAAAGTCCTTATATAGGTGCACGATTGAAGATAAAAAGGAAATAAAAAAACAAATCTCAATGTTATTAAAATACTAGTTAATAGGAGAATCTTAATCCTTTTGCTGCCTCAGTAACTTTAGCATTTAAACAGACGATGGAAAAAAATCTAGATTATGTATGGACTTTCGAGAACTAAATAAAATAGTTATACCTCAATCGCAAGCATTCCCATTGATTCAAGATCTAATAATAAAAACAAGAGACTGCAAATGTTTCTCCATGTTAGATTCCCTCTAGAGTTTTCCCTGGCCTGCTGTTGTAGCAAAATCTTCTCTGGTAACCCCAGGGCGGTTGGAAGAGTGGCCATGAAACCCCAAATGCTAGAAGCAGATTGTGCTCTAGCTAAACACGTCTCCTGGTATGTCACCAGAGACGTTAGCATTTATTAGATCGGGATAGAGTTCAACGTAAGTCACTTGTCCATTAGAGAACAGCGTTTTCGGATAGCCGGGATACCTAGCTGCACGACCCCCAGCTCGGAAAAGTTCCTATGTAACCCCGGCTGTTTTTTGGGGCGGGATTTTCTATGGAATTTTCCTTCAGAGCAATTCCAGAGTTTTTTCCTTGCCCCACAGGTTTTCGGGCCTAAGTGAATGCAAAACAGTGATAGGAGGTAGGGATTAGCGGATCCGATGCACCAGGCAGGGATCGCCGGCCTAACCGACGAGGAGTGGTCCCTGAAACATGAGACTTCTCCGGGGATGCTAAATAACCTGGATCCGATGCTTCGGCAGAGGTCGCCGGCTTCACCGGTGAGGAGTGAACGTCCTGAAATATGGAGTCCTCCCCGGGGAAAGGCTACACAGTGGCGAGTAGACCCGATGCAACGTTGGTGCAAAGAGTGTCAGATTAACTGGCAAGGTGTCTCACCGAAGATACTCACACTGTGCCCATGGATTAGGTGTAACATCAGTAAAAGGGTTGGAAAATGGGTGCGGCAATACATCCCTACACATAGGTGGTGAGCGGGTAGCCCCGGCGACTTGGCCTAAGAACTATCAAGGTAAACTGGGTAAAAAAAAAATAAAATCAGGTGTAAGATAAATGAAAAACAAGGAAAGCAGCCATGGACAACCATAGCACATGAATGCGTAAAGAAATGTAATTAAACAGAACATACAGTTACCGGTTTTGCACCAGTGTTACTTTTCGAAGGTAAAACTATCACGATCCTACCGAAAAAACTAAGAGAAGAAAAAACACTAACAGAATTACAAGCAAGGCATACTATTAACATACGTAGTTAAAAAATCTGTTACAGTCGAAGAAGCCTGACATGATTACAATGACCTAAATAGCAGAAACAAGAGATCAAGATTCTCCGATTTCCCTGGACTAGAGGAGGGGGAGACAATATGCAAGATCTTATCAAAGCAACTGATGAACTTCACAGCAAAAGTGCTCCAACGCTTCGAATACTCCTAAAAAGATATTAACACGCCCAAAGAAAAGCAGCTCACCCACCAGGCCTCCTTTTACAACTTCTCGAAAGCTAACCCAATTAAAACAACAACATAAAGACGCCCTTATTTGCCCAAATGGACAATCAAAATTCACGTCCACAACATTTCCCACCTAAAACCTCACTCCTAATACACAGCATCACAGCTCGACTTTAGCTCACAAAAACTCCTCTACAAATGGCAAACTTCTGCGGTATCACTGCCAATGACGTCTTACTACCCATAGAGAATAACGTCGACTTTTTATCTCCAAACACAAACCTTATCCAAGTATCCATTATCGAGGGGCACTTAAAATAAATTTAAAATAATTAAAATAAAAATAAATAAATTGTTTGTAATAACATTCTTATTATTATAAATTAAAATAATGATAAAAGTATATAGAAGAGGTTAGGGGTAATGGGCACTGCATGCATACCACCTTGCATGAGCGTATGCAACAGCCCTGGTATACACACAATCCATGCAGTCTGATAGCATGACATGCACTTTCCACACCATGCTTGCAGTGTGCGCTCAGAAATTACGACAGGTGGACATCACGGTGCTTTCACGTGTGCTCCAGGCCGTGCTCCACAGTCGCGGTCGTGCTATCACAATGCTATCGGGGTGAGTATATATACTTTATAGAATAAGTATTGGGTCATGGACAAAATTTTCACAGACAGAATTTCCGCCAATATTTCCAAGTACAAAATACCGTTATCAGTCGATAAATGTATCAAGCTAACTATACTCGAGAAGTCATAAATTTTAATGCTGAACTTTTTAGATGTTTACAAAACAAAATGAAAGCTTTTTTAATTTTTTCTTTTTAGTTTCTTAGCTAGATCGTTTGGTATAAGAATTATAAAGAAAATGGAGGTATGCATTTATTTTGTAAATCATGGTATTAAAATAAGAGCAGCAAATGAGATATCATGGTATTTGCAATACTGTATCATATCATATGATGTTTGAAAAAAACTGTCATTATCTAAAGTATTTAATTTAAATAATATTTAGTTTATTGAACATTAAAACTATATAGCATATGATATTTTACGCAAAAAGTCCCATGTACATTAGTGTACACACATGTTTATCCGTTGTTATGACAAACAACTTGAAAAAAATAATTTAAAATTCTTAATGTTTAAGTTAAAAAATCTCAACTAGGGCGTGAAAGTATCGCATCTATCAATTCGTATTTATCAATTTTTGTTTAATGACCCATATACATTTGCATAGACAGACACACAGACACATATTGATTTATTTGTTTAATTATTTATAAATCTAATACTTCATAGGCTCGATGGATTAGACAAATACTTTGCTTATGAAAATGTTCATATAACTATGCAGCGAGCCCAACATAAAGTGAAACATACATCTATTTGCAAGCGCTACGATTCAATTAAAGAATTCGGCAAGCAGATGCAGGAAAATCCATCGCTCTTAAAGTTTATTGATAAAAAAGGCAATAAAACTTCCTTCTCTGCAGAGTTGTTAAACTCTTCATCTCATGGATACCACGTTATTCTCTATGACAAGGATTTTTTGAATAAGTTTAATGAAGAAAATAGTATATTTGTAGACGCTACATTTAAGACGAGTCCAAATATTAATGGAATGCACCAAATTTTAACCATTATGAGCAAGAAATATAATTCGGTAAAGAAGCTATTTTTTATCACCATATTTTATAATGTTAATTCTTGAGGTGAATTATTACCTTTATGAAAGTTGAGCAGCTATTGCACCTAAATTAAAATTTATGGTAAAGTATTACTCAACGGATCTACTATTTGAATTTCAAAGCATGTTGCCGACCAAAGTCGAAAAAATGCATTCAAATTTTAAATTCTAGAGTTAGTCTTATAAGGCATTTTTATTATTTCACCCAAATTTTTAGCTTTTTTTGGCTAAAAGTCGAGCCATATGTTACAAAAAAACTAGGAGCAGGTTGTTTGATTAATCTTTTTTCTAAGAAAGTCCGAAACTCGGGGCTAACCTCAGTACGTAAACAAGCGGATTCGTATCTATGTAGGTATATATATTGAGCCTGCTACTCAATATTTTCAAGTGTGATAGTCTATAATGTCACACAAATGGATAGGACAAGCCTGATGAGCCACCTTAAATCTATATAATTATCTATGGACGCGTTCGCAAATCGTATGTATATATTTGTATTGAAAGATTGACGTTGAAAAAAAAATTCTGTTAGAAAAGATTTATTGCTCTCACAGGGCAGAGCAATCTTCCAATCATATTTTATTTTAAAATTTCTGTTACCTCACCCAAAAATGGCTCTTCTCTCTTTACTACCGAAAATGCATTATTGTTCAATTATTCAACATAAGAATCTGTTGAAAAAATTACCGAATGGGTTTAAAGTTGTCTAGTTTCACATTATAAATAAATATTATTAATACTCTTTTTTTCATAATGTTGAATATTAAGTTAACATAGTAATTTATAATAAAAAAAAATTAAATCTTCAGCTCCAATAGAACCGGAATTATGAATTTTTGAAAATTAGTCTTCAAGTTAAAAACTCGCTTTCATCGAATTTTCGACCGCTTATATTATCTAAAATACGTAAAAAAAAAAAACCTCGAACTTTTATGTTTTTTGCTAAAAGTAGAGTCTGGAAAAAAAAAAATTCAGCCAATTCTGAGATGTGTTGGTCAAAAAGTGCTCGGTTTTTAAAAGAATGACCCATTTACGTACATCAGCGTTGGTATTCTGATACCGTCTGTCATTTATAACCATGAAGCCAATTTTTACGTCTTTCTCGGCAAATATCTTTGGAAAGTGCCCCATTACAGGCTTGCTAACATAGAGAAAGAAACTTAGTAGGTTAAAAAATATGACCATACATTTATAAAGCGCAAAAATGTAGTATATATATCGTTCGATTTTTGGAAAAATCACGCATTCTGACTAACGACATCATGAGCCTTGTGAAAAATAATTAGATTTATAATATCAAAAAACATTGAAAAATGCCAAGTTAAAAAAGAAATTAAAAAATAATCACACAATGCCTAATAGCATCCGTGTAACAACGATATCCTTACACATAAAAAAAAAAAAAAAAAAAAAAAAAATTCTAATCATCAATCATAATTAAATAATTTATATACATTATTTATGTTTTGAATGTATACCATTTCTCTTGCACTCACGCATTAACAAATGTTATAATTGGTTGGAAAAAAGCTCTAAGCCATTCGAAACTTGTTGATGCTGTTTTTAACCATTCATAACTAGATCGGTAGTAGAAGTTGTAAGCAAATAAAAAATTGACAAAACTCATAACTTATCATTTTTACAGTTTTAAGTGTTAAATTGCATAGATACATTAAATTCCTAAATCTTTTTAATATTCGTAATTTATTTTTAATTATTAATAAGTTTTTAACTCTTTAATGTTTAAACTGCCAAGTAATATATTATTATAAATAAGTTTTAACCTACCAATCATGTCCAGTGTAATAAATATTGTAAAAAAAAATCGATTACGTCTTATATAATTTTAAAATTTTTTAATTCCTGATCACTATTTTTCATGAATTTTACATATATGCAAGTTAAACTATTGAAATTTAGCATATTTTTATTTTAGGCTGTAATACGAAAAGCTAAGTCAAAAAAATATAGGATATATTTGAGACAAAATAATAAGGAGAACAATAATATTGGCTATGAAATTATGAAGAAAATTTTGTTAATACCACTTTTTCCAGCTGATAAAGCTGAAAAAGCATTTAAAATAATAAGAAAACTTATAAAAAAAAGTTTTAAAAATGATCAGAAGAAATTAGCTAAACGGAAAAGATTTTGGGATGTTTACTTTCGAAATGAATGGATGGTTAAAGTTACTCCGGAAGTATTTAGCATATTTAATATGGTAGATAGAACCAATAATAAACTTGAATCCTATCACAAGATTTTGAATTCGAAGTTGAGAACCAAACCATGTACAGATATATTCATAGGTGAGTATGTGTCTACAAGATAGTTCTATTGATATAATTATCGTTCAGATATAAATAAAACAAACAAACAAGTAAATTTTAACTGGAAAATAATTTAGTGTATACAAGTGTTTAAGGACAGTCCGGAAAAAATTTAAGT
Source organism: Copidosoma floridanum (assembly GCF_036245765.1). NCBI lineage: Eukaryota > Metazoa > Arthropoda > Insecta > Hymenoptera > Encyrtidae > Copidosoma > Copidosoma floridanum. Next base: position 483,257 of record NW_028321896.1, read on the forward strand.
TCTTTCCTTGTCGACTGTCTGTCAATCCTTTCGTTCCTAAAAAAATTAGTAGGATAAATTATTTATTGTAAGTGCAATAAGTTATCCATAGAACGGTATGGTTAAACGAGTAAAACTATTGTGAACTAATCGGAAATATTAAAGCGATATGTGGTGATATTTGTATAATCAACTTTTATCAATGCAATTAATTGACGAAAGAAGAAGTATCATGCATTTTTTTTTTAAATAAATATGAGGCCTGACTTAAGTGAGATTAATCATGACTTCGAAATAAAAGACAACTATTCGTCGTTCGTTTAACATCTGATTATAAACCTTTCTCATCTAACTTTAAATTAATCTGAACAAGTCTGAGTCAGAATTAACCTCCGAGTTGCGTCGGAAACCCACCACTGTCCAGTGCAGCAGTGCTTTATACCAAATGGATCCAATATGTATCCAAAACTGAGAACACAATCATCCATTTCCTTTAACATCTTTCTATTCGATGTTACTATAAACACATATATAGATGTGACGGGTATATGCGTTTCACGTATTCATGTGATGTCATCATCCAGTACTTTATACCAAATGGACCCATTATGGATCCAAAATTGCGAACACAATCATCCATTTCCTTTAACATCTTTCTATTCGATGTCAGTGTAAGCACATGTATATATATATAAAAACACATGGTATTAGCCACGATGTAAAAATACAAGGTGCGGCCCGCGCGGCGTTGCGCATCCATTTTGATTGATCAATGCTTCCACCATGATGTAAGAATATAAGGTGTGGCGTTCCAAAGTCTCATTTTCGTGCCGTTCTGCGCCTTTCAACACGACGCCATATTGGAGGGAGATGTGACTACTACAGCGGCGAAGAGCCTGTACAATGAAACGAAGCCGCTAAAGTTGAAACTAAAACTTATCCCATGCACGCATCTCACCTCGAATTGAGATATATATATTTATATATTTGTGTATATATACGTAAACTGATCATCGTTTACCTGTTTAATTAGTTTTTTCTGTGCAAATATTGCCAAATTGGGTGTTTGGTCACTGAAACAACTGGATTGAAAATATTGAAATAAAAAATATATATTGTTTCAGGAGTTTCTTGATGTTAATACGCTTTATATTTTAAAAGCTATTGAAATTCGCAGACAGACATGGCGGTGCGAATCAAAATGGATGTGCAACGCCACACATTATATTTCTTACATCATGGCTTCCACCGCGCCGCCATGTCTGTCTGCGGATTTCAAAAGTTTTTAAAATATAAAACATATATTAGCATCAAGAAACTCGTGAAACAATGTATATTTTTTGCTTCAATACTTTCATTCCAGTTGTTTTAGTGACCAAACACCCAATTCGGCAATATTTGCACATAAAAAACTGAACAAACAGGTAAACGATGATCATTTTACGTATATATGTACAAATATATAAATATATATATCTCAATTCGAGGTGAGATGCATGGGATAAGTTTTAGTTTCAACTTAAGCGGCTTCGTTTCATTGTACAGGCTCTTCGCCGCTGTAGTATATAGCCACGTCTCCCTCAAATATGGCGTCGCAATGGAAGGCGCAAAACGGCACGAAAATGAGACGTCGGTACGCCGCACCGCGTATTTTTACATCATGGTATTAGCTAGTAGCTACAGCTACATAAAGTTGCGTTCGAAAATTAATCTATTTTGCAATATGTAAATATTTCTTTACCTCAAAACTGATAGAAAATGCTTCTTTCTTTTACTTCTCAAATTAAAAATCATGCGGCCGGTTTTTTCCGGAATATGCTCGAACATTTGAATGGAAGTCGACTTACCTCGCAGCTGGTTTCTATAAGTTGATTCATTTCTATACCACAAAAAAACCTTATAACTTGTCAATGTCAATATTTTTAAACAAGTTTCGAGGGTACAAACGTTGCTTCCCGCGAAAATGAAATAGGGCTAATTTGAAATAAGCGACGGAAATACAGTTACACAAACGTGTTTTGCAAATGTTATTGAAAAATTTTACGAGTGTTAATAAAAAAAAAGGCAAATTTACTAGTTGATAAAAAAACAGTTCTAAACTTTGATCACGACTCAACAATTACGATTTACTGCCACGTAGAATCACACTGCTAACGAACGTTATACTTAAGCTGATGAAAACTGAATGCTATAACTTTCTTCACAACTTCACGCGATATACTATTATATTATGTGTGCTTGTGCTTACTCTGACAATGTGTGATAATGACTTGGGAACAAATAGATGGACGACAAGTGTATGAGTTGTCGTTCATCTATTTGTCGTCACATCATTAAAGCTTATCCTGATAATGTGTTGATAATGATGTGACAACAAATAGCTGGATTTGTTACACAACGCTCGACTACCATATTAGTGGCGGTAAAGACGAAAAGTATATGTATCCAATACCTTTATTATTTTAGTATACAACGTGATATTTGCGCACACTACTGAATAATATTTTTTTAGTAAAAAAAAATAAAATGCATTCAGTCATAGCTTTTCTTCAACATTTTACCAGTTAGGTATTTCTAATGCATTACTTTATTAAATATGTTTTATTGTTTTTAAATACTTCACCAGCGAGGGCGGCGAGAGCGGCGAGCGTTATACCAAGTGCAAAAGAGATAGCGGTATGTTGAGCTGTCCGTCTATCTATTTGTTGTCAAATCATTATCACACAGGGGAAGACAATCACACGTGGTATAATATACTACGTGCATCATGCGTGTGATGAGGTGTTTTCCGCAATCGTTACCAGAGCAAGTAATTTTCGGTAAGTTGCGCTCTACATTACCGTCAGATCGGAAAGTCAACTATATATACCTTTAATTTACTGGCGCTCTGTAGCTCTGTTGTACGAGTAGTCCGGTAGCTGAAGCAATCAATAAGGAACAAATCGGAGATAGCGTCCAAACTTTGCAGATCGCTTTGTATTATGGTCTGTAAACATGGAAAAATAGTTTTGTCCAACCAAACCACGGGCTTCAATTGTTATTAAACAATTCGTAAAAATTTACCATTTTTTTTCTTAGTTTTTCTCATATAACTTTTTTTGTGGCTGTCGGATTGCAAAAATAGCTAAAGATATTTTGTTCGTTATTTAATTATCTACCAATCTGTGTAAATTAGATCATTGGAAGACTTTTTTTCGCGAAGTTATAATGCAAAAAAGTGCAAAAATCGTCGTTATAAATTGTCATTTTGAAACATCCATAACTTTTATAATGTTTGATGAAAATGCTTCAAAATTTGGTATTCGATAGATCTTATAGAGATCTTAAGCCATGCTCAAGGCTTTTCTTGTATTATGAAAAATAACGTAAATAAACTATAATTAATTAAAAAATTCATTTGATTGTCCTGATCGTTAAAATTGAGCTAGACTGAAACTTTAAAATGGATTTTATTCAGAATACAAAGGACTTCAATATTGTAAAAAAAAAACTTTTTTTTTCAATTTTTACCCCGATTTTTTACAAAATTTAATTTTGCAATATTAACAAATTAACATTACTCGATCATTTTCTATTGTGGAGAAGTAGAACTAGTTCCATCTAATAGTGTATATTTTTACACAAATTTACAAAAAAAAATTTTTACGATATGATGTTTTTAACTATAGTTATTAACAGTTTAGTGTTTTTTGCAATTGTTTAATTTCTATCGGTTTTTTCAATTAAAAAAAAATATTTTAGTATCTACATAGCATCCGTTGTTGTTATATATGACTTACAGATTTTTTAACAAATAATTGACAATTAGAAAAAATTACTTATTTATACAGTTTTACGTGCGATAACGGCCTGTGTACGGCGGATTGCATATTTCAGGCGTTTCCATACCAGTTCGAAAAATCATATTATTTGATCTTTTACTTTTATTATTGTTTTGTAATAACTAAAAATACATAAACATACATTTTTATACAAAATTTATTATGTGAATGCAAGAAAATACGATGTACATGATATTTGTTGCATAAATTTTTTATAAAATACTATTTCTTATATTTTACGTTTTTTTGTTACTGGTGTGTGATCACTATCACTCTCGGTGTCATCTTCTATTTCGGCGAACAAGATGTCATCAGAATCGTCTTCTAATACTATATAATTAGGAAAAGCATTTTACTGTGAAGGTAAAAATTGTGCTAACATGGAAGACAGAATAGTGTCTCTTAGTGAAGATGAAGATGATAACGACATATACAGTACTCAGAACGTAGAGCATGAGCAAATTCAAATTCAGATGAGTGAATTAGTATTAGAAGACGATTCTGATGACATCTTGTTCGCCGAAATAGAAGATGACACCGAGAGTGATAGTGATCACACACCAGTAACAAAAAAACGTAAAATATAAGAAATAGTATTTTATAAAAAATTTATGCAACAAATATCATGTACATCGTATTTTCTTGCATTCACATAATAAATTTTGTATAAAAATGTATGTTTATGTATTTTTAGTTATTACAAAACAATAATAAAAGTAAAAGATCAAATAATATGATTTTTCGAACTGGTATGGAAACGCCTGAAATATGCAATCCGCCGTACACAGGCCGTTATCGCACGTAAAACTGTATAAATAAGTAATTTTTTCTAACTGTCAATTATTTGTTAAAAAATCTGTAAGTCATATATAACAACAACGGATGCTATGTAGATACTAAAATATTTTTTTTTAATTGAAAAAACCGATAGAAATTAAACAATTGCAAAAAACACTAAACTGTTAATAACTATAGTTAAAAACATCATATCGTAAAAATTTTTTTTTGTAAATTTGTGTAAAAATATACAATATTAGATGGAACTAGTTCTACTTCTCCACAATAGAAAATGATCGAGTAATGTTAATTTGTTAATATTGCAAAATTAAATTTTGTAAAAAATTGGGGTAAAAATTGAAAAAAAAAGTTTTTTTTTTACAATATTGAAGTCCTTTGTATTCTGAATAAAATCCATTTTAAAGTTTCAGTCTAGCTCAATTTTAACGATCAGGACAATCAAATGAATTTTTTAATTAATTATAGTTTATTTACGTTATTTTTCATAATACAAGAAAAGCCTTGAGCATGGCTTAAGATCTCTATAAGAGCTATCGAATACCAAATTTTGAAGCATTTTCATCAAACATTATAAAAGTTATGGATGTTTCAAAATGACAATTTATAACGACGATTTTTGCACTTTTTTGCAATATAACTTCGCGAAAAAAAGTCTTCCAATGATCTAATTTACACAGATTGGTAGATAATTAAATAACGATTAAATATCTTTAGCTATTTTTGCAATCCGACAGCCACAAAAAAAGTTATATGAGAAAAACTAAGAAAAAAAATGGTAAATTTTTACGAATTGTTTAATAACAATTGAAGCCCGTGGTTTGGTTGGACAAAACTATTTTTCCATGTTTACAGACCATAATACAAAGCGATCTGCAAAGTTTGGACGCTATCTCCGATTTGTTCCTTATTGATTGCTTCAGCTACCGGAAACCGGACTATACTACCAGCGGTGTCACACGAAGAGTCTCTTAGGAATGGAGCATCGGATCTTACTAATTGAAAAATACATTCATTACAGAGATGTAAATTTTAAGTGTTATAAGTAAACAAAGAACCCAACCTTCTCTGATCAAGTGAGATCCAATGCTCCATTCTTATATGAGACTTTTCGTGTGACTGTGCTTCTTTTTCAGGCCTTTTTTCGTCGGTTGCCTCTTTAATGGACTGATTAATTTGTGCTTACGTGAGTTAATGGTAAAAGGTCAAGAGTATTGTAATTTTGTAAATATTGTCGATTTTATGAGCCATATAAGATATGTAGAATATTGATGTAAAAATTCGCCGCAAGTATCATAAAGAATGTTAAGAATTTATTGTCTATTTATAAGATTATTTGCGGCTGGTTTATAACTAATAAAGTGACTTTGCTGTAAGTAGGAATAATTATTTTGGATCAGCGCCATCTAGCGGTCTTTATTTTTTGGCCAAAAGTGGCTCCTAAAATTTTCAATCAGAGCATTCAGGATTAGAGCTATTTAGTCAATTATAAACCAGCCGCAACTTATGATGAAGCTATAAAATGAAAAAATTACAGTATGCGTGTCTTAGGCGGCAAGTTATCAATTTATCTTATGCTTGAAAATTTATCTTTAAAAGTACAAACACATAGGAGGTCTAATTTTGGTAGAAAATAGATTGTTAACTCGCCGCTAAAAACACATATATCGTTATTTTTTCATTTTATAGCTTCATCATGAGTTGCGGCTGGTTTATAATTGATGAAATGGCTCTAATTCCGAATGCTCTGATTGAGAATTTTAGGAGCCTCTTTTGACCAAAAAATAAAGACCGCTAGATGGCGCTGATCCAAAATAATTATTGCTACTTACAGTAAAGTCACTTTAATAATTACAAACCAGCCGCAACTAATCTTACAGATAGATAATAAAAAGTTGACGTAGTTTGTGCTGTTTGCGGCAAGTTTACAATCTATTTTTTACTTAAAAGTCGACCTCTAAAAATAGAGATATTCATATGGTTTAATAAAATCGACCATATGGCATTACTTAGTAGTAGTTTCTTTAATTACTACACATAACTTTACGTACATCTTACACCGTGCTCTCTTTACCAGAATGATAAAATCAGAGGCTGTAAAGTTACGTAGGTCGTGGTGGTAACGCCGCTTGGGGTGTTTTCCGCAATCGTCGTCACCATCAAGTAATTTAAATTTGCGCTCTACGTTACCGTCTGGTCAGTAAGTCAACTACCTTGAATTAAACTGGCGCTGTAATATAAGTATTCCGTAATCTGGCCATGCGAGAAAAAGCGAGGATTTCATCGCTGTTGACTGTCGTCTGCTATTTTAACTGGCCAGATTACGGAACAGAGCGCCAGTTAATTCAAGGTAGTTGACTTACCGACCTGATGGTATAGCGTAGAGCGCAACCTTAAATTACTTGCTGGTGACGATTGCGGAAAACACCCTATTACTTGCTGGTGACGATTGCCGAAAACACCCGCTGTAAGTCTAAAGGTTGCGGTCGGCAGCAAACTTTTGACCATCGCGGCCAACGCTGGTTGTCATTCTTTTTATGTGAAATCACATTTGTTCGTATGGTTTTTTTTTTTTTTTTGAGTGGTGAGCCTAGGTGTTTTTTAGCTTGGTGAAATGTCTGTAATATTTCTATACATATTTCCTTTATTTTTATACTTTTATTCATCAAAAAGTCTTTGATAGCTTCAAAAACCACAAATACGTGTTTGCAATGAGCTGTTGGTCCCTTACCAGCAGCACACTCACACTGAGTATCAGAAATAATATTTAGAGGTGTAATTTTAATATTTACATTGTAAACAATAGCTTTTCTAAACTGAGAAGCAATTCGTGCCAGCAAAAATGTTTCATTCTCTTGATTTACAGCGCTTCTAAGACACAGCAAGTAATTATCATTGTACATTTTTTCTCCTTTTTCGTTATGAATCTTAACTTGTATTGAATTGAAATATCCTACATAAAAGTTATTTGGTAGTGATAAAGGATACGACGCATTCAAGTCTCTGTAGTTTTTAGGATCAGGGGTAATTAATGTATATTCTTCTTCAATTTCAGGTGTAGCCTTAATACATATTTTGTCGTAATCAATGAGCCTATAAAAAATTTATAATGATGAACCATCATCTTTCATAAACATTAAATACGCGGCAAACCTTTGCACTCAATCAGCCTTCTTCCCAGTTGTCTGTGCACTTCTTTTTTTCAGCTCCAGAATTAATTGTTTGTTGGTCCATTTTCCGTAGTTTTTACTACTACAGTTATCCATTGTGTAATGATAAAAATTATGAAAAATGGGGGACGGTGAAAGAAGCATCAAAAAGCTCACATAACTTGTATTGAATATTTAACAAATTACTGGTACTTCATGTAATGAGTAGGTTATATTTACATGTGCCAACTCTTGCTATATATGTGAAATGAACAATTATAACTATTTTTTTTAAATTATTTTTGTATATTGCAGTCTTTTTTCATACTCTGTATCTGTCTCTTGTATGTAAAAATTTAGAAATTTAATTTAGTTTAACTTTGGCGCTTTTTACCCCCATGCCCTCACGAGCGCCGCCACACGGCAGAACATCCCGCTCATAGAGGTTATTGCGTCTTTACACACCGAGCTGATGGCGTGATAGCAGATTTTGCGGAATAAGTAGTACTCATAAGTAATATATATCCCACAATCGCAAGACGCAAGTATATTACTTGCGCTATCAATTCGTACGCTCGCGTGTGTTGATGGTGCTTTTTTCTTAAAAACATAAAAATTGCAGCCCAAAAGTTGAACGACAAAATGGCCCTCACCATTACTCCGCGGACGAAGCAGAAAATAGCTATCGTGATGAGCATTTCGAAAACGGTGTTTCATTGGGGCTTCATTCCTGCGGTGTTGTATTTAGGTTAGCTTTGCCAAAATATCTCTAAAATCTCTAATAGACGAAAAGTATTGTAATTTTTATTCATGAAATAACGTGTAATCATTGCCTTTCAGGTTTTCGTAAAGGTGCAGATCCCGGTATGCCTGAACTGTCATTTATGAAGTGAGTAAATTTTTATAAAATTACTTGAATATTTTTACTCAATGAATTTTGATTTTATGCTTGCCATTACATTTTATTGTAAGCAAAACTGTATCACTGAAGATGAAAAAATATAACACAATTTAAAAAAAAAATTTTTTATTGTTACAGTTTACTTTGGCAGTAATAAAAGTTCACGTTTCCTTCAAGTGAGAATCCAAAGCATTTCCAGCAAAAGTGGCAGCTTCTTGTAAATTCACGCATTATGAGATTTTTTACAGTTACTGTTACTTTAAACTAGTACAAAATGTATATAGCTATGACGCGAAAGAAATTTTTATTGCATTGAATGTCGAATATTTGAGTGCAAAGTACTTGAAAATTTAAAGTATGTACAAAAAAAAAATAAAAGATTTAATTTAATGCATTTCTTACTCGTTATTTATGTTAGTTTCCATTGACAATTGTATATTTTTGATAACGTTGACATGATACAAAATTGGATTAAACACTTTTGTTTATGTATACATCGTTAGATTGCAAAATTAAGGTTTTTTTTAACACTGCTCTCGCTAAGATGAGAGCAGCTCGCCTTAAAGCCGGCAACCACTACCACAAATGTATGTGATAAACGTGTAACAAGCGCCTTTAACACGAGTCATCTGTAAAACCGAGCCAAGTGAACACCACGCGGTCATGCTGCGACGGACTATTTGTTATTTATTCAAAATATCCTTTAATAGTTGTTGTTCTGTTCTCGTTCGAGTTGTAAAGTGAAAGATTTGTGTTTTTTTCGTTGAATCGGGCCAGCACAACTGTGCTTCACAACAGAAATCGTAAGTAAAATCTTTCTAACCTGCATTTGACAGGGGGAGAGAGCGCGCACACGATTGTCAAGTAGTTTTACCGATTATCAGATTTAAAAGGACATTTAAGTACCTTGAGTTTATTTTGAATCTTAAAAACACTCGTGTTATTTTCGTTTTCAACTTTTTAAGAATAGTAATTTTTTCGTCGTTATGTGGCACCATATTGTGTCATGACTGCAACTCCATAACTTTCTCCTATTAATAGATTTTTATAAAATTATACCGATCAATTGCTTTGGTTTTTAAGTGGTGTACGACTAAAGTTTTAACAAAATTTTATTTAATTCACAGATGTCTGTCGTGTCGACGCCATACAGCAGTGTATCTTCTATTTTAAAAAGTTCTGGTGCAAGAACTTCTCTAATTAGGGCACAAAAAAAGATAAGCTTCAAGTTACCTAAAAACTTGAAAGTTATCCTTACGAATTACGAAAATGGGTGCAATCGTCAAGAGTACCAAGATACAATTTGTATCATCAGAGACACAAGTATCAAGGTAAACTGTTGATTAAATTTTTTTTTAACTTAAGAAGAAATGAGTCTTAATTTTTTTTTTTTTTTCATAGTAATGAACAAACTTAAAAATTTTAATGATCTTAAGCATTATAAAAATAAATTAATGAATTTTAGGAGTATGATCTGCTCGAATTTTTGAGTAGTCTTCAAGAATGTGTGTCAATGCTAGGCAAAAATCACAAATTTTTGATTGAAGCTATGTTGAAAATCAATTGGACCAGTCGATCTTCCGAAGTTATTGCCAGTTATAAAAAATTCATCGAAGATTTAATGTGTATACACATTTATCATTCAAAACTAATATTTGAAAATCTTGTTAACCAGTTTAAATTGAGTGAGTATCGACTTAATATTTTTTTCATCTCAAAAATAATTTAAGCAAACGATTTTTTAATACAACTTTTGTTTTTGTTACATAGCTGAAGATGGTGATACAAAATGGTGTGAAGGAAAATGCCCAGAAAAATATTTGACAAAATCCAACCATGTGCACGATTTGTTAAAAAAATTTTTAAGGATTATACCAATGTATGCTTAAAATACAGTTATACATTTTGAATTAGCTATAACGTTTCTTAATCTGTTACGTAATTTTAGGTCGATAGAAATTTTTCTTCAAACTCTGGAGTTCCACTATCCTCGTACTAATGAAGGAATATTAGTTGCAGAACAGTATCAGTTTTCATTAATACAAATTCTGAGCTATGCACCCCAATTACGAAAAGAAATTCTTGGTCTCATTATTAGAAAGTTAGTTTGAAAATATATAATTTAAATCCGTACATAGACTTTTATTTTACAACGGTATGTAAAAAATAAAAATATTTTTCTAGGCTAACAACTTTGGATGTAACCATTCCTCCCTCGGAGATACTTGCCTATGATGAAAATACCGATGATGATTACGATGATGACGATGAAATGTTCGACATGGACGACGCGAATGACAAAAATAATAGTAAGGCCTTTAAAGATACAGAATTGAAACATCCAGATGCTGGAATATTGGACGTGTGCATGGAGCAGATATTCTCTTATGTATATGACTGCTGCCACGTCGATGGACAGTTACAAATTGAATCGATAAAAAGCATCTACAATGATTTATTACACAACTTTGAAAGGATAATTTTTACGACACAGTCCAGTCATCACGTTCAGTTTATAATGTTCTACCTTTGTAGCTTCAAGACACTAGTAGCAGAAACATTTATCAGACGCTTATGGCAGGCTGTATCGAGTCCTTCTGTAATTACTCCAGTTAGGCAAACGTCTGTGGCTTATATAGCTAGTTTATTAGCTAGAGCAACGTATTTACGAATCAAGTGAGTATTTTAAAACGCAACTGTCGTAAAAATTGTAATAATGTGTTTGTAATAGTTAAATGATGTATGTTCGAAATTCCGTGAAATGCATAAAATCAGTACCATTGTAGTTTTGTTATTTATACTAAATTTTGAATTTAAATTTTAGTTTGATCCAAGGCGTGCTCTCGGAAATAGTTTCATGGGTGCACAGTTACATAAGTTCACAAGATAGCGTCGAGTCCGCAGATCCCACAGCTCATGCTCTTTTTTACTCCATGTGTCATGCAATATTTTATCTCATAGCCTTTAGACATAAGGATTTGACGGAAGGAAAAAAAAGTGAGTCGTCAAGACAAATTTTACGAAATTGAAATTGACAATATTATTTTATTCGAATTACAATATCCTTGTTTTTCAGATCTACTATTCCTGCAAGAACTCAATATCACAAAAATAGTCACAAGCAGACTGAACCCGCTGAAGTTCTGTCAACCAGCCGTCGTGCAGAACTTCGCCGCAGTCACGAGAAAGTACCAGGTAGCCTACTGTTACACGGTAATCGACCGAAACTCGCGGAGCAATTTACCAGTGCTGTATAACACGAACTGCACCGTTACTGCGCTTGAAACCTTCTTTCCGTTTGACCCGTATCTTTTGCCGTTAAGCGGACGTAGGATAGCGCCTATTTACAACAGCAGTGCCAATGCAATGAACAGCAACGCTACCGACTCGAACGCTGCGAAAGACAAGTCGTGCGACGAGAATGACTTTATGGATGACAGCTTCCTGTCTTGCAGTCCGGAGCCAAAAAATCACATAGACAAGTTCTCGTACAGCACTTCACCGGGTTTCATGTACACTTGATTGCGCGTCCATGGCGATTAATGGGGTTTTGTTATCCGGGAATAGTCAAGTATTAACGAATCGTTTGTTGCCTATTTTTATATTTTGTATTTACAATGAGGGCAAGACTCGGACTTACAGCAAACATGCGATCGTTCGTTTGATCGCACCTGCAATACTAAACATTTAAAAAAGACTATGTATAAAGTACCTACATAACAAGATTAAGGCTTAAAAATTTATATACACATTGTAATGGATTTTTCTGTTCTTTTCTATCTTGAACGACGCAAAAGAAACATTACTGTCTTGTTATTATCGAAACTCGAACTTATGTACATAAATATTGGCGTACAAAAAATTATTGACGGGTCCTTAGCTTAAGTAAACAATCGTCATCGAAGAAAAAAATACTTTTTGTAAAAACAAATAATTGCACGCTTGGGTTCGTTTCGAACAATGTAATCCCAACCGATCATCGTAACATAAGAGCTCGGCGAATTCGACTCGTTCGTGATGAATCAAAGTATCGTCGATTCTTCTTGCTGTTTGAGTAGAATCGCCAGCGCTTCTTCCAGGTTTTCGGGCAAGTGATCCAGGAGCATACGAGGCATTACTGACAGCTCCATAAACTCCTCCGGGAGTGCCCAGCGCATTTCGAACTGTTTCTCTTTGTTTTTTTTCCTGCGGAACAGATAAACGAATTACGTGTATCCGCGAGAGTGTAAATATACGCCATGATTAATTATTTATTTACTTTACTATTGATATTTACTTTTTTTTCTCCTTCGATGCTGGTTTACACTTAGCTATGTGCAGTATCCTGCCTGCTGTGTACAGTCTGACCTTGGAGTATCTCCTTCTCGTGACGTCTCTTTCTAAAATTGTCGTCTCCTGAAAACAATGCCTCAGTTGAATAGGTAACTTTACTTTGAAATAAGCGTTTCATACGTTTGCTGTACAAATTTTTTTCTAGTTTGATCCAATTTAAGTCGGTTTTTTTTTTTTAACTGAAAATGATTTTTTCTTTCCTTATAGAACAATTTATTTTTAAAAAGACATGCATAGTAATACTGTGTATGTATTGGGCCGTTGAATAAAATTCTTATTCGAAAAACTGCATGCTCATTGCGTTGGACTTATTTTGATGTTTGAGTAACTTTACGTGCTTGAAGAAAATTTCGAATTTGATTGCATAGTTATTTATGAACGTTTTAAGAAAGAATCGATCGTTTTTTAAGTACTGATTTTTAAAAACTGTGTAAATTATCTAATGCGCTTCTATATAAATGTTTGCTACAGAATATTACATGAAAATGTGAAATTTTTTACTTGTTTGGTCTTAATCGCAATAAGTGCTTCCATACCGTTTCTCGCATCGAAAGCGAATCGGAGAGTAGTGGCAGCTGTCCTGGAATCGAATTCATGGTGTTGCCATTTCTCCAGGTTCTGTCTAGATCTCTGTCAGGAACTCCAAACAGCATGTAGCCAAATCCGTTGAGAACAACTCTGTACTGCATTTAAAAAAAGAAATATATATTGTATATTATCATTCACCTTGATTTATTTAACGTATTATTCACTAAACACTCATGCTTACTCTAGTCAAAAAAAAATTCCATAGATTTACCAACATGTGTTAAAATTTGATTAACCTAATAACAAATTTACCTTTGGAAGCTTACAAGCTTGTAATGTGATCAACAGCGACGTTCGAAAATTTTCCGTACTATCCACACTGAGTCTCATCACTAAATCGTCCCCTAGACCGATGGACAATACAAATTCCTCGGTCACTCTTGCAGCTTCCCTACTAAGTAGTCCAGCTGCAAGAAAAATTTTTTTTTCACTTAAACCACGTAACAAATTTTACTTATATAGCCACTCCAAATAAATCACGTGATGATATAAGCATATCAAATTTTTAATTTTCAAGAACGCGACACTTAATAATTTCATGAAAAAGTTAAAGTTAATTGTAACTAAAAAAATCCTTCAAAAAATTTTGCGACTCAATTTCGATATTCTTATAAAAAAATATACAAATTTCTTGAAAACTCGGAGAACTTTTTACATGAATAATTATAACTTTTTTAATTACCAAATTAAGTTTTTGAAATACATGCTCTACCGTAACAACACCACAAACTCTCACGAGAAACGGTCAAGCTCATCGATTTGTGACGTACCTGGCGTTGCAAAAGCGTACACCCTGAGCTTAGGATAGCGAGGTCGGATCAATGTACCCAATAATACTGCTAGTCCAGCACCCAAGCTGTGACCTGCAAAGAAAATCACGATTTTTTTGCCAACAATTTAAGAACAGAGTTGAAATAATCATGCCCGTAGCTTATATCTACCTGTAAGCGTGAGATCGTAATGAGGATACGTTTCGAATGCCCTCTCCAGTATTTTGTACTGATCAAGCTGCCTCAACAGTACTCTGGCTCCTAGGATCATTCCTCTGTGTGCCTATAAAACAAATTAAACTTCCTCTTATTTCCATGCACAAATCAAGACTAAATCGTTATACAATCTAGTACAACGTAATTTGCCGCGTGACAAACTGAGATAGAGTTTCGTGGTATTTTTCTCGTAAATTTTTTTTATTTATTTATTCGGTTGTATGAGATAAAACAAGATTTGCCATTAAAAAACTAGTTAAATTTACTCGGAAAAAAATGATACGTCACTTACAGTGCCGTTAGACCGGGATTAGCATAACAAGAAAATGTCAATGATCAACGTAAGAAAAAAAAATGAATCTGTTGCACACCATGCTGCCGGTCGGTAGGCCCTCGGTCTCGAAAGAGTCGGAAGCTGCGGCGATGTCCGTGATGAGATCCCTGAGGGACAGCGAGCCTCTAATGACTACGACGATGCTAGACGTTTTGTGATCGGCAAGCACGCAAAATGGTATCTACAACAAAAAGATACATTACTTTACAATCGTGCAACCGGTTATCGACTCGTTAGACCGTCGATCGGCGTGCGCGATTTTTTTTTATTTTTTATATATATATATCTACGAATTGGCGTCCAGTGGAAAATCGATGTTACCTCGCACAAGTGGTTCCGGAACGAAGCGAACAGTATGTCGTCCTCCGAGAATTGAGAGAGCGTTTTCACACCGGCCAGACTGCACATGCAGCAGTTGTCGTCCAGTACAACGTTGCGTTTCCTCCTTTTTTTTAAACAATATAGTGAGATGTTGCAAGTACTTATGGTTAAATGTGAAGATGTACTGTTCTTTTGTAGCACCCAACGTTTTGAAATTGTTGTTTTCAAAAAATAAAATGTATTTAAATAACATTGTATAAAAAATGTAAACACGTTGATAAAATGTTAAAAGTGCTGGATTTAATTGGTGGACTATACTGGTTTATAACAGCTTTTGGCAATATTAATATATTACTTTATTTATTTAGATGTAACATCACTGATTGAAGCCACGTAATACATAAGAATTATAACAAAATGCTAAATGGGAAATATTTCGAAAAATAATTTTTTTTCTTCCAATTTCTACTTTCAACGTTATTTGTCCATAAAACATATACTTTAAGCAGTATGCAAAACCCTAGAAAAGAGCCTTGTGAGATTTTCAAATGGTCATGGTTTTTTACAAAAATCCAGATAAGACTATAGGGATCTATGTGCGAGTTGTAAAAAATAAAAAAAAAATTTACCGTAAGCATGAGCAACAGGTCATTTCGCGCAAGAGGCGAAAACAGCCGGTACACGCGTGCCTGTAGATGACGTAGAGCCAGCTGTAAGAGGCGATCGATAGTCGCATGTAGTGGTGAGCCCATTCCAGTGACATCCACGATGGTGCGTTTGCAAATATACTGATGCCATCTGTAAATTTAGCGATTTTTATTTATTTAATTTTTTTTTGCATTTTTGTAATATACTTAAATATACACGTATTTTTTTAAGCAATTAAAGTTAGCTTTAATTAAACTTTTTTTTCAGTCAGTTTATTGTTACCACTGTTAAAAAAAGAAATTCTGGAAACTCTTTTTTCTTAATTTTTCATATAGAATAATCTATCGTTTTAGGTTTTCCTACGGATTTTGCGTAATCGTACCTTTGATGTACCAAAAGTTTGTTGAAATTATTCGTTATTTGAGTTTACGAATAAAATTATGTTTATGAAACAAAATAATTTAGCATACAAGTATCAAAAATACTCTGAAAAACCATTTAATATCAAGTAAACATAATTGAAATTTTATTTCAATAACCAATTTATTAAAAATAAATTATTGAACTGTACTGTTTTAAATGATGTAGTGTCTCACTATTACATATTTGAGGTGAGTAAAAGAAAAAAAAATTCCTGAGACACCAAAGACATCGGGAGAAATTTTTAGTTACGGTAGCACGGAATAAGAAGAAATTTCGTGAGTTTTTGAATTTCTAAAGTCACATAATAAAACGTAAGACACTTTAAAGATAAGTAAAATATTTGCATCACTGAGCCAGTTGTTCTTTCGGCTGATTTTTTTTTTTTAGCAACTTAATGAAGATTTATTCCAAAAAGCCATTACTAATATATTGTTGAAATAGTTACTGTACCAGAAGTGTATTTGGGTCGCTCGAAAATATTTAGCCTTCTGAGTTCGAGGGTCTCTCGCTTTTGCCGGACCCGCAACAGGATGCATCCTGCCATTACGTCAGATGGTACCAGATCAGTTCCTCGAAATAATGCACTAAGTAAGCCTGAAAGAAATTTTTTAGTTTGGACTTTGTGTGTGTATAAGAGTTTTTTTGATGCGTATCAATGCGTTACATGTGATTGAGCAAAAATTTATTTGACCATTGCAAATCGACAAAAAAAAAGATAAATAAATATGCTTCTTCGTACAAAATCATACATTTCAGAGTTTAACGCGTTATGCTAGAAGAATAAATTTTTGTCGAATAATAAAAACAAATTTTATTCTTTTTAATATTAAGAATCGTCAATATTGACGATATAATTATTATGACGTTAAATGTACTCATACCATCAGAGATATGGGTTGCTTGGCTGAATTATTAAATCTGTTTCTTTTAAATCTATTGAATAATTGGATAGCAGTCCTATAATATGATGATAATCCGGGTCGTAACAGACTATTTTAGACGATATGCAAAACCAAAAATTTTGATGTTGCTGAAATTCTTAAATGTTTTTTAAACATCCCTCAACACAAAACTTGAATATTACAGCAAATCATTCAATCAGCATAAATAAATATTTCAAGTCTCGTGTTTCTCAAAAGTATACAAATGTCACTATGCTTTAAACTTTTTCTTTTTTTTAATACGCCAACTATCTGCATGGAAAAAACAATAACGTCAATCATAAAAAGCGAAGTGAAAAAAAAGACAGGATAAAGCACTCTTTGAACTGCCAGTGTGTCGTTACTTAAGGTATATTTAAAAAGTGTGTTTTCTGTCTACCAAACGCGGCGGATGCACGTATATGTACCTATATCTCACCAGCAACATGTTCAAAAGTCTCGCTGGCGCTCTCGTCACGCCTCATCCACCAGAAGAACTTGCAGCGCCTCAACCAGATCTTGGATATCTTGACGTGCTCTATCGAGTCCTCGAGCTGCTTGTCCGTCAAGCCAAGGGAGCCCAAAGGATCGAAGATCAGAGCTAGTCCAAGTATCGTCAGGCCGATTAGCACCCAATCGAAGAGCACGAGAGCCTCCACCACTCCGGTCGTGTAGTGCTCCCGACTGCATTGCACCACGTCGCTGCACAGCCATACCGAGCCCAAAATGTTCCAGACTATTTCGGGCGCTATCAATAATATTCTGCAAAACGAAGCGGTATTTACCTATTGCTCTATTTTCCTATTTTTTTTATTTATTTATTTTTTTTTTATATCAACGTTATACCTAAAATTCTTCATTGGGTGGAATTTTTTCAGAATTCGTAGTAAAGTACAGCATTTTTACGCTATGCTTCGAGAGATTTAAATTTACTGTGTGAAAGTATAGAGAAACAAAAGTTTACATAATATAGTTATTGCAGTAAATCATTGGCATTTCAGAATTTCGTTTTATGAAATTTAAAACCAAATAATCTTTGATGGTTGTAGTTTGTTTAGGTGTTAATCAGTCAAAATAAAATTTTACTAAACGAATCTAAAAGTGATCAAGTCACAGGACAAAATAGTGACTATATTCAACTGATAACATGATATTACAATTTTACTCCCAACTCTCAAATTAATTTGATGTAGTACGTTTTTATTCAATGAATCGAATAGTTATTTATTAAAAAAAAAAAAAAATTGTATCCCTGATTAACTTGTGTAACCATAAATAAGTCATCATCCATCACTTATTATCTAGTCGCAATTTTATACATATAAAAACGATTTTCCTTTAACCACTAAATCATTCAACGGATGTTTAGCCAGTTATAAACACAGAGGGTGAACTATCATCCAGATGAGAATAAGTTATTTTCAAGTTTTACCCGTTGAAACGGATAGAAAAAAGAAAAAAAACTACTACAAAAGGATAATTTTCCGCGCATTAGTGCATATTTTATCAAAGCTAAGGTGTACACCGACAGGAAGGCTAGTTAGAGATATAGGGAAAAAAAAGTTATCACAAGCGTCTTACTTGAGCGTAAGCATAGGTTGTACGTAACGGCGGGCATAGGTGTCGGTGATGGAGCCGCGCGCGCTGTGATTTACTATGAAGAGCAGGAGAATCGTGACGCTACCCAATATAGCGAGCTCGCCCACGAGGTAGACTCGCACGAGATCGCCCCCCGATTTGCACCTCCACGTCTCGCCGTAGTACTTCCAGCAGGCTATTCCAATGAGTACCAACCTGTTTTCGGGTGGAGAGGAAAAAAACAAAGCGAATAATGCAAAGGGGAATAATGACAACCTTTTTTTCTGTTCATCATTGCAAACGAGTCGTTTATGCCGACGTGTATGATTTGCGGGTTGCGAGCAAAAAGTGTTTTGACGTTTAGAATGATGATGGTGATTTTTTTTTTGTTTCGCCAACAACAACGAGTCGTGCGTGAGGTAGGAGGTTACAAGTTGACGTTTTATTATTCGCACGTGTGTGCAGTTACGAGCTGTTTGTGGGCAAGTGAAATGTCATTCACGCGATCTGTCATAAAAATTGCAGTGATAGTTTTTTCAGAGTGCCATTTTTTCGTTTACTTTTATCGATCGTCACAGTGGCACTTAAATTGTTGATTATTACATGATGTCATAATTATTTACTTTGGAATAGCTTGATTTTTTCTCGTTTGGTATATAACTTGTGATATTTTGTAATTAGTGATGGATTTATTACCAAACAACCCTGATGAATATTTCGAATAGACCGGGATAAACGAGATCGTCCGTTGCAGTCAGCCATTTTCTTCCAAACAGCTTGAGGGCTGGCATTTTCCTAAAAATAAAACAAAAATTTAATTAATATCAAAAAGTTTTGTTTCAATTTCGAAAATTTCAGATCTACGACTCAACATTGTGGTTTGTAAAATATTTTTCAAGTTCCAAATTCCACCTCGAATTATTAAAAATGAAAAAAACACATAGTAAATTAAAATGTTTCCATTTTTATGTTTTAAGGTAAAATCTTGCAATACTTGTTGGTTTTTAATCGAGTTTTCAACATTATATAATTAAAAAACTATGAAATAAAAATTTGTAATCTCAGTATCAACTTTAACCCACGTACATTAACAAAATGTTACAAAAACTCACGTTGAAGAGATTCGATGAAGAATTTTCGCTATCAACTATTGAGATACCTAAAAGTACAGCCTTTACGAAAGCATAAATCGTTACATTAGTTGATTTGGTTGACATTAAAAGTAATAACGGTAGAGCAAAAATTCACACGCAATCCAGATTCTCGAGGAGTCTCATGGTCTCGTAATTGTCGTAAAAACCCATTCGTTTCAACCACTCAGATGTTTTTTTCATAATGCCCGCAATTGCTCAAGACGCCTATTGCGCAGAAAAGCAGAGGGAAGACTTATTGGGTTTCCAACACTCTCGGTGACTTTTCTTTACCCTCCGCGCAACTTATTGTACAGATACGGATTCCTTCAGCTACGTGCGTTAGGCAATTTTTTTCTGTCGCAACCACTTTGTGCGAAACTTCGTCGGATCAAACGAACGGTATATAGCACGAATGACAAGGAAAGAAAAATACATCGGTTGATGCGCTGTATGATACAAAATATATACATAACTACGAGAAACTACGGCCTTTGTGCGCGTGCTTCACTTGCAAAGTGCGTTAAAATGTGTACATTTTTTTTCATACGTTGCACATCTCACAGTTTTCCTGGGAAAATTTTTTTTTGTTTTTTTCGTAATTTTTACCCGATTTCGGAGTATTTAATACTACGCTATAAAATCGAAAAACAATCAGCGCAACAAAATACCATTCGAAAGATGAAACGCCAAATTAACCGCCGCGTCACGTCTTCCATGTTTCGACGGACACTCGATCATCTCCGTCGTATGTTACGTACATATCATTGTCATCGTAAAAGCTACAACTACATAAGACTACCATGTTTTTCTCGAGTGCCGTTACAGCTGCTGCACGGAAAAACTAACTTGCAATCAGAGCCACAAATCACATGGATTTTTGATAGTACATTTTCCAGCAACTGTTACCACTACATTGCCTACAAAATTATATACGAGGTGAGTTTTGTAATACCTGGCGACGTGTTTCATTCGAGCAATTATGTACTCTTTATTATCGTGGACACGAAAAAAAGCTTGGACTACATCTTCTAAGTGTATAGCATTTACGAGCGTGCAGTGATCGCAAGGGTTCGGCCGAGTTGTGGGTTTGATTGAAGTAATTACGAGCAGTAAAACGATTTCGTGCACTCGACAGATTGATTTTTATTGCTGGTATAATCGTGGTTTCAAGTACTAAGGACAATATCGTAAAGTTAAAGAATGAAATTTGATTAAAATTTTTTGTGATTCTAGTTTGTTAATTTGCGATGATTTATTGTTCTTCGCTTCATTTTTACAAGCTGGGTCTCCGCAAACTATAAATTGTAATAAAAATACCAAGTATTGTTAGTAAATTGCTATAGATTATCCTTTGTTAAGTACATTTTTATTATTAATATTGTTATTACTATTATTGTTAATTTAATTTACTAATTATAATGAATTGAATGTATTGAAAGATGTGTTTTTTTGTAAGTTCGAACGATAAAGCTGTGTTCTAAATTATTCAAAAAAAAAGTTAAACGATTTAGTGCAAATATTTTCTTTGGCGGTGAAATATTAAAAAGCACGCATTCTCGAAAAACGAGTTGTCGTTCGATAGTACAAAATCCGAGAAATGACAAAGAGTACGTATTCGCGAAATCAGAAGAAGCATGTACAGAAACGGAAGTATAAAGAAAGAACAGTGGAGGTTCGCGTGCATTTGTTAGATACGCACAGTAGTAATGCGTATGTGCACCCATAATAATGTAACGGCTTTCTCTCTACGCATCTTCCTCCCGGAAACGCAGCGAGCATTGCCTCCTTGCGCTCCAGTAAGCTCGACGCTCGCAGCCCTATTTTTTTTTGTAAATTTCTTCGTTTTGTTTTCAGTCGGCTCGATTTTTTCATGCGTACGAGTGCTTTTTGTTACCAATTTGTTACGCTTAACGGGATATGGGTACACGACATGCGTTTGACTGCTCCATGTACAATTAGTAGGGATGCAAGAAAATAGTTAATAAGATTTTGGTAAGTGAAGTGATTCAATCCATAAATAAGAGACGCGAAAGATGTATATTGTTACCAATAAGAACATAGACTAAAAATACTGATGGATTCAGAATACCCATACACAGACAAATACCAAGAGATTGCGATTCGATGATAGAGACACGTGTGGGTAGATATATGTATTATGAGTAACTGTACGAAGCTTAGACTAGAGGAATGAACACGGACAAATTGTCAAGTCACCGACAAAGATACGATAAAACGGAGTGATTCCAATAGTCTGGCAAAAAATTGTTGAAGCAATTCATTCGTGGCTGACAGTTCGATGTTTCTTACAATTTTAAAAACAAAATTCACTTGCACAACTAAATTCCGATTGACCTAAAAATCTTATGATAACAAGAAATCACCCAACAGGATTTCAATTGAGATAGTTTGAGTAATATCGATGTAATTGAGCATGTTGTCCATCAAACTTTAAGAAAAAAAACAATTCACCTCACTATGGGAGACCAAACTGATGATACATAACTGAAAGGAATAAAAAATAAAAATATTCTATCGAAAAATAATCATAACTTTAAAAAAAGGCGTGGAAAATTTCCGGTGGCATTGCTAGCTCAAGTATAACGCCTTTCAGGTAACAGGTAGGCACAATGAGTCCTCGATCTCGTACAAGGAAAGTTGCACGAGGAAAGATTATATGGCTAGCCCTACATCACATCTTAAGAATCCAATAAGAGACAAAAATATGATACCAGTTGCGTGTGAGTTTTTTTTTTTTTTTTAATAAAAGTTGCTTTGACGATCCTATAATACAGAGTAGTGCGTAACAACTCGCGGGATTCCCGTAAGATCACAAGATGAGGCATCTCATAACAGGTCTCGAAATAAAATGTATGAAAGGTTTGCATCTGCACCACAGTTTGTATCACCGATGCGAATGCGTGTTGAAGAATGCTGCTGTTAATGAAAATTTTTGCTCTCTATCAAGTTCTCTAGCAAAAAAAAAAAAAAAAAAAATTCACCCACCTAATTGGCATTTTTCTGTGTTCGCTCTACGATATGTAAGGATCAATGGATACATTAATTTATATTTCATGAGACCCCTACATATTTACCTGGCGATTCATTATCGAGGAAACTCGATCGCAGCAGCGCTAAAATTTTTTCGCATCGCAGCAAAAAATCAATACCACAGACACCAATGACGATCGGTGCATCTGCATTTTCACGAAGAACAAAAAAATATCAGTGCCAACACTAAAACCTGCTCACATACACACGAGTGTTGTTTTTATTCGTAAAATGGACTCATCACATCACTTTTCCCTCCAAATTCACTTTGCACGAGTCTCGCCTCCTCTGGCAGATGCACGTACAGATGTACATGCGGTATGTACATCCGCGTGTATGAGTCGCACTCGAATGGACGTGCGTGAATCGTTCGAGCCCATCGAGCAAGTAAAGTGATGTATTATTCACGAGGCCTCGGTAGGGCCGTCGCACTGCTACGCTATACAACTGCTTCGATTTTCCTTTCGTCGAGTACGTCTGACTCACGTGACTCTGCTACCGCGGCTGAGTGAGAATCATTTCAGTGTGTATTTTCACACAATGTGGATGATGTGTGACATGGACGACAACGCTCACTTTTAAGTGACCCTTGAAATAATATGCCTCTGGTTTCGTAACCGTCTTATCGTTATTAGTAGGAGCTTCTTCGTTGGTAATTTTGCTCACTTTTGCGCTAATGATGAGTATTTTTTATTTTATTTTAAACTATCATTGGTTGCGTAACGTAAATTTCCAGTATTTTATTTTACTTTTTTAATTATGCACTCAATAAAACATAACAAGAAAATCAATAATGCTATGTGTTTTTACATAAGGTAACAATTCGAGTATTTCATTTTGTTATTTAATATTTACACTACAATTTAATTATTTCTTTTCCAGTACTTGTATTTTCTTAAATTTTTTTAAGGAAAAAGCCTCTTTATCTAAGCTTTGTCGTTACAATATTTGTGAGTTTCAATTATGAATTACAAAAATTGTATGCCAGTAAAAATTAAACATTTTTTAAAATATATGTTGTACATCACTTTTTTACATAGTTTTGTATTTTAAAAAATTAATCGATTATAAGAAATAAACAAAGAAACAAACCAAAAAATGAAAGAGATTTTTTCAGTATCATCTAGTCACTTTTCTTTGTCACAGCGTTTAAACAAAAGTAAGTGTATGCACATTTAAATAAGTATAATAGCTAAATCATTCAATGAAGATTGAAAAAAGTACAGTTTTATAGTCAAATTTTAAGAGAAATTCTGTAAATTTTTGTTTCTATTAAACGTGATGTTTTTATAATTATAATCTACGTTATTATAACATACACAAAAATATATTTAAAAATTGTATCCAAACAATTTCAACTTATTTATAAGTCAAAGTATCACACATCGTAATTCCAATCAACGCATAACATATAACTAAAGTATAGGATTTTTTTGACAACAATTAAATCTTAGCCTTTAATTTTACTAAAGACTTCTACGTAGTATAAAATTTCTAAAGAATAACAAATACTACTTAAGTAACCGTTAATTGAAGTAACAACGGTCATAAAAAATTAAACATAAAGGTACGTAGAAAAAAGGTAGTATAAGTATCTTGTTGAAGAGAATATGGGAAATAAAAAAATTGCCAATAGTACATCAATAACTTACCGAAAAAAACTTTTTTCATACGATTTACGTGACTATTAAAGAAACTTTTTATCTCTATCTGCTCTTTATATAATTTCTCTACCAAAGTGTTTATTTTACAGGACTTATCAATGGTATGATTGATCTAAATATGTATTAGACCTAAGTAGATTCATTGATTAATAGTATGTAAGAACCAACGATTAATATTATCAGCGTAGGACATAAAATTATTTATTTTAGCAGCAGACATGAATATTTAAAACTCTCTTAGAAAATTTAAATCCATAAGTATAATAAAACTGTCTATTTTTGTATAAAAACCACACCCAAGAAAGTATTTCTTTTAATTTTAAATAATTGATAGGGACAAAACAAGTACTGCCCGCATTTTTTAATTTTTTTGTAATTTGTTTACAAAAAAAATACAAATTAACTATTGAGATAATTGTAATAAGGTTAACCAGTAGTTGCATCTAAAAATTTTAACATTACACTGAGCAGTAAGGAATTCCAAACATTTATTCAATAATTGGCGTCCCATCTTACAAGCTCTTTGTCTCCATTAAATCAGAATAATTCAGTTAATCTTCGAAAACTCAGAAGCTATCGGCACACCAAGGGATCAACCAACAACATATCACGTATTTTTTCATCTATGGTTGACTTTTCGTGCATACGAAGTGTGTATAGTAACGGGGCCTCCCGACTCTTGCACGGCATTGGTATTACTTATAAGTATTATGTATCGAAAACCTGTTGCTGCGCTCGAGTGAAAGTTTCGCGCGTCTATGCATGTGTCCCTATGTGTATACATATACGCGCATGCAATACGTGCGTATCGATATACGTATAAATGTACAAAATCGTGAGAAATACCAATGTGCACGAGGTAGGTGTCCGTAGGTGCACCTGCCATTATTATTTTTGGACACACTCGCTGGATGTGTTACGCGTGGAGAAGAATGATGCGAATAATTGATGATCTCTTTCTTGCGTTTACTCAAGTAAACAAGTGGCTTACAATGGCCACTATTAAATCAATCTTAGCAATATATACATATGCATCGGTGTACCATTTAAATGGCTGCGAGAAGGTAAAAAATATGCTTTCACGCGGGACAGGCGAGAGCCCGATGAAGCACGTTGACATGCATACATTATATTATACACGTAAAATCCTGAAAAGTGTGTCAGGAGTAGATGAACGATTCTACTTTGTGCCTAGCAATTCGCTTCGGTAATTTTTTTGTACTCCTCCGGAAGTATGGTTTTTCTCTCGTTTCCATTTCTTTTTTCCCCCCAAGGGACATTATCGAAACTCAGAAATCAGACTTTACTCAAGCACTCGATTATTTCTCTTTTATATACAAGAAAATAACATTAACAGCCAAAGTTTTGTGATTGTCTATTTCCGGGTATGGCAAAACAATTTTACTCCACAGATGCGTTAGATAACGATGCAATGTCTCGGTAGTCCACGAAAATGGTAATATCGCTCGGAAATTCGGATGCAAGTTTTATCGTGCATTCGCATGAACAACAAACAAATTCCGTGTGCCGATTTTTATACCGATACGCCGCGTGTAGGTAGCAACTGTGCAGTTGCGTAAGGTATAACGCACAGCACACTGGTATAACATGTGCGCGAGTCTACCCGAGCCTGCGATTAATGAATACCGTGCGAAAACTGCGTGTACGATTTATTACTTCGGTGGACTTTCCGAAATTTAGATCACTCGAAACTCGAATCTCGAGAAAGTTAGGTGTAGAACCCCCCAAAAAAAAAAAAAAAAAAAAAAATTAGGTCGCAACGTTGGTTCTGTGAAGTCGGTCACTCGTTTGGTTTGAATGTTTTTAGCATGACGAGGCACCGAACAGGTTCCGCTGAAGCGGACGAGATTCGCGAGGCAGACTTACACCGATGAACCGACTACCTTTGAGCGCATTGTAGTGCAGGCGTGTTGCTGAAAAATCAATGCTAACCCACCCACTTTGTCGGCTCCTTGGTTCTTCGAAAAACAAATTAATAAAAAACTAAAAACCTCAATTTTCACAACCAACCAACGGCCTAGTGCGTAACGGTGCTTCCGGCGCAAAAAAACCGCTTTCGCTTATGAATATTCCGCGTGTGAGGAATAAAACTACATAACGCGTTTGTTTTTACCGCAACTGTATACGTGAAAAGTGTCGTTGTCGGATGACAAGAAAATAGAAAAAAAGTCGCTCGGCACGAGCGTTTTGGTTCCCATTTGTTCGCGTGCAACTGGTAATTAAAAAAACACGCGATCATCATTTGATGGAGGAAAAAAAGGGAAAAAACGGATGGCAAATTCGTAACGTTAGGCCGGGGAATTGTTATTTTGCTTCTCGTGTGTCTCGGTTCATTATCCTCGTGCATCAAAAGGTGTACGTAAACATGGAGTGCAGGAATTTCAAGGTCAGCGAGAAAGAAAAGAGAATTAAATTTAAAAAAAACAGTCAGAATGTATTCAGTGAGCAAGGAATTTCGATTTTCGTGGATTTGCTTGTTGTTGTGCGCTGCGAAATTTGCCGTTCGGAAGGCTAATCTGTCGCGTAAGCACATTTTGGTGGCCAACGGACCAAATGGACAGCAAATCAAGGGGAATTGCTTTCGACACTTAATGCCCTGATTACCAGAGTCGCAGCAGTAAAAAAATCGTTAAATCTCCGACACAGCTATTTTCTTGTTTTGTGTTTTTATGTAACATAATCGTTTCGTGCTTCGTCTTTGCTTCGATTGTTTGTCTCTGTTGTATTTCGGTCATGTTATCTGAGCAAACCTTTTTTTTCCGTTTCGCCCCTCCGTTTGCGAGAATGAAAAACCAGAAACTCGCGTTTTCGGTGAAACTTGTGTCAACTTGGCTTTCCTTTTTTTTTTCTCACGCGATTGCTCCAATTTCGCTTCGTAAGGAACTTTCTTCGAAGTATAGCTGATTCCCGTTTTTAAATTTCACTCTTCTCAACTAGAGACACATGTCTGCATGTATATATATACGCATCTATGGAGAGTAAGTCATTGTCTAGCGTAGACGATAATTATATGACCAGCTGAATATCAATCAAGTATTGCTTTCACGAGAAGAAAATTTTATTCTCTTCCTTTGATGAACTTGTGAGTGAATTTTGTTTCAAACAACAAAGAGTTTAATCATCAAGTTTTCCGAACACAGCCGCTAGTGCACATCTCATGTCTATAATTTACTTTGCCGCTATCCTCAATGCCACACAGTTCGTAGGATATAACATACAATCCTTTGAAGTTGAACCGCAATCTGTACGCT
Organism: Copidosoma floridanum; assembly: GCF_036245765.1. NCBI lineage: Eukaryota > Metazoa > Arthropoda > Insecta > Hymenoptera > Encyrtidae > Copidosoma > Copidosoma floridanum. The sequence continues at coordinate 511,152 of NW_028321896.1, forward strand.
GTGCGAATTTTTTAAAATCATCCTTTTTTCGGTGGACTTGCTTGCGCTTCGAGTTAGTATTTATATCCATCAGTATGTAGGTAAACGTAAGTATTAAGATTCTAAGCACGCGCCAACGGACCAACGTTATACGTGGCTCTCAATTGCGTGTCATTGATTTATTTGTATAAGATGGGCGAGAGAAAAGAGCGAAAAATTGTTATTCGGTGCATGCGTGACGGTTGACAAGTAAATTGTGCTTGGATGTTAATGGTTCCGGAAATGGTTTTCCCGTTTCTTGTATACTACATACGTGCTCTTTTTGTGTACACACGCAGTTAATTTTCATTGAGACAAAGTCTGATCATTCAAAGTATCATCAACCGCGTGAATAAAGTACGGGATGTAGGTACGTTAGATTCGAATATAATCTTGTTTTGTGTTTAATGTTTGCTAACAAAGCTAATTAAAATTTTTACTTTTATCAAATGCGAAACCAAATTCGCTATTACTTGGTTATTCCGCTTCCGCAAAGCATGAGTTACGTCGAGAGACATCAATCTATCCTGCCACCACAAAAAAGTGCGGTATCTACGTACAAAGGTTGCAAATGTTTGAAATCAATATCCTGCTGCTATTTACATTGGAAATCTAGAGAACACCTATGAATTCAAATCGGAAGTCTTACCTAATCGAGTATCACAACATTAAAAAAATTAAAAAATAAAATAGTAAAATAGTTTGTATACCTAATAATTTGAGTAAATAACTTATAACGTCTCAATCGATGACTTTAAAACTTAGTATATAGCTTAAGAATTTCTGAATCCCAGAAAAAAAGACTTATTCATGTTTGTATCGGATACGCCTTTTGACATTAACCTTTTTTTCTTCTGTAATTGGAGACAAACAAATAAAAGTGTGTTGATACGTATAAATACTTTAATAGATGAATTTAAAAAAAAAATTAAAAAACCAATAGGGCATTACACTTAATTTTTCCCTATAATGTTAACACGGCACAAAAAAAGATCGAACTGAATTACTGAATGACTAGTAGTCACGATTCAAATTTCAAAACTCAGTCAAATATTTAATTTGTTTAAACAACTAATGCCATACAAACTGTTACCATTACAAAAATTTCTGCCCACTGAAAAAAACACCATGAAAAAATGAACCAGAGCAGTGGAAGGTGCCTTTAAAATTAAGGTTAGTGACGAAGTAGGGATACACAAAGTAAAATTAAAAGTGAAAGTTTGAGCAGTGACAGTAACAAATAAGAAGCAAGCTGCCACGAAATTTTATACAAATCAAGTTTATCGATTTTGGTGGAGGACAAGACTTACCTCAACGAAGGTACATACACATGGTACCATGATTAAAACAGAAAAATTTGTTAGTTTTAGCAAATATAAGCATTCAACTTTACTTATTGCAATCACGTGTTGATTACTTTACAGATAAACTCGGAGACTTCAATGAGATGCAGGGAAGGCGATCAAGATATTGAAATACATGGAGAAACGGGAATACAGGGTGTAAAACCAACAGCCGAAAACAGCATCCACTTCGATGGATCCATTAAAAATAAATAAGTACTTTACGCGATACAACATTATCATCCAAAAAGTATTCTATTTTAAAAACATGTTTTTTCTTCGTTTTTATTTTATTTCCATTTATTTAATATAGGAAAACAAAAAACTTTTGATCAAAGTGATCCATCACTGAACTTTTAGCGTGTAATGTCTTAACAACGATCTCATTGTGCCGATTACTACTTTGACGCGTCACTTGGATATGATTAGATATTGCTTACTGTTCTCGAGTACCATGATTTCTCGGTAACGTTTCATCCTGTCGTCTCGTCGCAACGTTTCGCCTCGTATTGTATTTCAGAGACTATATGCGTCGAGTCAACGCATTTGGCATTTTCTTGAATCGATATAAACAAAAGTTTTATCCATACTACTAAAATACGTTTTATTGACATTATCGAAGGGAAAAAAAAAATTCTTTCAAAACGTAAATACGATCTTCCTTTATCGGAATTTGTAAAGCATTATCTTATGAAGTATTGTCTCAGTTTTGTGGAGGTAGTTTTATAGTCGACATTGGAATCTGAATCTATTAGTAAGGGAGCTCCATATAGAAAATTTTTTTCCAACCTTAATACAGTATTTATTCTGAAGATTCTTTCAAGCTAAACCAATCGCTGTAAATAAGCCTAAACAGAAACACACTTTGTTTGATTTTGGGATGACAAAAATCGGCAAAGTTCCCTTAAAATCCTGATTTCCAATACCAATAGACTCCTTTTAATTGAATACTCGATCAATCAAATCAAATTTCAAACAAAACAGCAGAACGATCATTTTACGACACCCGTTTTCTTCCAGCCACCCAACGTCATTGCGCAACCAATCAATTTCAGTACACGACGGCGCACAGCTTCACCGATCCACGCGTGCGAGCTTTCAATAATAATATTCCGCGCGATTCTCCACAGCCAGAAACCTCCGCGCGTAAGCAATATTCCATGAAACGACAGCCGATTCAACGGCTCCTCGGCTTGTTTGCGCATTAGCGCGAAAATCCCCTTCGCGCACACGCGAGCCATACAGGTTTTCGAGAAGCCGTCGTAATTGCACCGACTGGCTTTACTGGCGATAGCCTGCGAACGAACGCTGTTCGCTTTTTTCGCCTGGCAACGCGTGTTTTTTGCATCTCCGTCCGCGAATGTAGATGTCATTCAAGGTGAACACTTGACGTGTACAATTAAGATTTCATGACCGGTAAGAAAGAGAAACCGCGAAATCTGTGGGCTCAACGTCGAAGATTCAAATGCCGATTTCTTCTCGAGACGCGTAATTCGCAAAGTCAATACCCGCGCTGGGCTAACTGCCGGTGATTCAACGCAAGTGGATGATCGACCTTAATGCGGCTACGTACCGATTGCACAACCAGCCGAATTGAATTTCCATCGTCGCGAGAACTAGTCCACGGCGAGGAGCGAGCGATAGAAAGAAAAAGCAAGACCAGCCCCGTTGCGATAACTCACGCATGCACGCCGAGTTTGCTCGTTAACTCGAGCGAGGTAACGAAAAAGAGAGGAAAAAAAGAAAATAGGAAAAAAATAAAAAAATAAAAAAATAAAAAACGAAATGATCAATAAAGAGATCGGTATTATGGTCGTCGGAATCGGCCTACATAAAGCCAACCGAGCGTCTCTCACCGCGAGATATCTGCATGCGATTCCGGGGCTGCGCGCTTATGGCATATTACACCGCGTTTAAATATGTTACATATATGTGAGTGCAGCTGCACCGCGTGCACAAGGATCGGAGGAGGAGGAGGAGAAAGCCCCCCTCTCTTTCTCGGTTATAATTATACACTCGATCGGCGTAATTTTCGCTCACTCGTGCTCCCGGTCGTAATGCAACGATCGGCACACTATACGTATAACAAATGTATACACACTCGCGCAATTCTTGCACGTGCAATGCGTGTGCACATGTATTTAGGCTACGTGTGTCACGTTTGCATTTGGAGTCCACTCACCTGTTCCGGATTCGTGTGTGGAGCAGCGAGAGCGAGGACGTAATGTCACGTGTATATACAGGTATGTGTGTGAGCCTGCGAGTAGTTACGTCGACGCTGGGCCCTTTTGTGCCGATTTTAGCTCGAGGGCCGGTTTATTGCGGTCGCCGGCGACGCTGGACCGCGAGTGCAGCTCGCTGCGGCTGCTGCTTTCTTGGCGATGGTGATGGCTGCGGCGCTCTCGAGCGCTCCGAGCTTTTCTTGCATCTCTCGTGGGACTGAGCCGTCTGTCTTCTATACCTTAAGTCGACAACAAGCGAAAAATTTTCAAGCTTTCGTTGGTCCATTTTTTCGGTTCGTACGTATTTTTAAATTTATTATAACTGTTTGACTGTACTGGTGCTATTCATAAGTCATTTTTACAGGTCTTTGTATAGCTATTCGTCACAATGAAAAGAGATCCTTGCAGAGATTTCGCGATTTCAAAGAAAATCTTATGGTTCACTCGATAGGAGACAAATCAGTATGATTTTGATATAAAAACCGTGAGCAATTGCAAAGTATAAGATGGGTGCATTGGATTGAAGTGACAAATTGAATTTTCATCGGTACTAATCACATAAAAAAAAACGTTATTACTGTGATCGGGTCTACCATGGATGTGATACTGTAAAATAACGAGTAAAACTTACGATCGTTTTCAAGTTGCTCCTTGCACCTCTTTGATTTTTAAATGCGTGCAATGTGGGCGACCACTTCCACCGATGTTTCACTCGTTCTCCAGGTGTCTCACTTCAATTCATCGTGGTGCAAAGAGTCATTAAAAGACATTAAACAATACACCCATAAAAATCATAGACTCCGAGCACTTTCCGGCTTTGATTTTCCTTCACAGCACTCAAGCTGTATACGCAAGACCATGGAGAAGCGTACAAAGGGAGAAAACAATAAAGAAATTCCTCGTCTCGCAACACCGGCCGGGCAGCGCTCACACCCACGTAAAAATAATGACGTATGGAAAGACGGTGGTTCTTGGGAGTGTCGGACGGCCGAACGAAAAGAAAAGAAAAATAGCCCATCGGCAGTACGCGGAGGATTAAGTACGCGAGCGTACAAGAGCCAGTGGAGTGCCAGTGTGCTACTGCGGGGCCTTCTCTCGTCGGCGAGCGGGACTAGTGGCTCTCGGGCTGTTGCGGTGTGTAAGTATGCTTTACAACCTCCACTGGACAGTGACGACGAAGACGATGCGCGGACCGCGAGCTGGTGGAGGAGAAGGAGGGACTTTCCCCTCGAGCCACTCGACGACATAGGAGCCCCGTGGTACTGTGTACACGCTCTTTGGCTGGTGTGGGCACACGTGTATTGCGATATTACGTGGGTGTGAGCGCAGTGGAACATGGGACTCTTCGCGGACTGCGCTGCATATATATGCCTATATATGCGAACCGGGGTGAAGGAGAAGTGCGATTGTTTGCATTCGCGGAATTCGGCACGAGAAATTCAGCGAGTTTGTCTTCAAGATGAAGAAGAAAAAAGGACTTACACGATCGGTAATTGAAAGGAAGATGCTTGTGAGAGGAGTCCGCGAATTTTGGCTGGATTCGGGAAAAATCGGTTTCCAGTTAAGGATTAATCGAGGGGAAAAACATTTTAACGTTCGTTAGTTTTGCAAATACAAGAACTTATTTTTAATGATGGTGCAATTGTATTTCTTGGATACGTTTTCTTTTTTTGTACTGTTTATAAGGAAGTACCGAAATGTAGGGTGGTCTTTCGTGGTTTCCAAGTGACGATCTCCATTCCTTTTCATCACTTTTATTTCGTTAATGATACTTTTAAATTACTGTAAAGAAACTGATTACTCAAGTAAGGGTTAATTATTTACAGAATTTTTCTTAAATACTTACTTATTGGTTGCGAACCAAAGTTTTCTACATTTTTTTGGAAAAGTTTGTGATCGGTTATCTCGAATCACATGTTTTGAGTTGCATAAGACTAATCGATCGATTGGTTTGATTTTATATTGTTGAAGTTGATTATTGGAACGAATATGAGAAAGAAGTGATGAATCCACATTGTGGATGGGAAAATAAATTCAGGGTTTTAAAAATTGATCTTGTCTTTTAAAATAAATAAACAATTTTTACTGAAAAACTATATAATTTTGGGAGGATTTTGTCAACACGATTTTATTAGCAGTAAGTGTAAACAAGTGGCCACGGACCTTAACAGAAACAAGCAAACCGATCGAAGAGAGAGAAATACTGGTTTCGTCGCGTTTGTAACACCATGATGACTCGATACAGGTATAATGCACGCACGAGAGAACGTATTGCACTCGTCCACAGCAGTGAAAATTCACCACAACACACTCTGGATCAGGAATTTCCGATCTCGAGAGCTCAGTTTCCGAAGGACACTCGCAAAATTACGCTACTTATGTGCGTACACGCGCGTTTTAAACCGATTGTGAGGAATGAAAGGCTTCTTGTGCAGTTACTTGCGCGAAATTTCGTCTTCGAACGGCTCTGAAGCTCATCCAGTATTCAATAAATTTTTACGCCGATCGAGCGAGCGTTGCGCTGTCTGTTGCTTAGCGTTGATCGGTGGGATAAACATGTCCCTATTATTTGAGTTTTTTTTGCTACACGTGATAAAATTTACAAAACGTCATCAGTCCCACGTGACAATCACCTTGTGATTTTAAGGATTGAAAATTGATAAAAAATTAAATCACGAATGACAATACACTTACAACAAATGACACTTAATTAAAAGTTTTGGTGCACTCGAATAATAATAATAAGTATTGATCAAGATAATGAATCATATTTTTTAAAAACAGTAATTCAGTTCATTAGGAGATGATCTGAGGTACTGCTGCTCTAGAGAGGCGCGGGTTCAGTTTTTGTTCAGGTTGACTTTTCAAAATACAAACATGACTGGGATTTGTTCTCGAGTAACCCCGGGGTAGTTTCACACACTGAAAAAATTCATACACACATGCTATGTTCTTGAAAAGAACATGATTTTTTTCAGTGTTATTTAACATTTTTTATTTTTTTGACGGAACCTCCTTAAAGAATGAGAAATTAACATAAAATATTTTCAAATAAACTTTCGTACATAGGGATTTAAGAAAAGGAAAACTGAGATAAGAACTAAAATTTAAAGATGCAGAAGTAAAAGAATTGCAGAAATTAAAAATGATAAAATAAAATTTGAAATGTAAGAAAATTAATCTGCAGAACTATTTAAAGATTAATATACTAAAACAAATAATAACGAGCTTCCACAGATTGATGAATGATATTGCAAAAACCGATAGCCAATGACTCGAAAACTCTGACGTACATGCAGGATTTTCAAAGCTGATAATTTCGTGATGGTAGAACATATGCCAACATAAGCTTCCTTTACAAGAAAGTAAAAGTCATGCATAAATATTTGAAAAAGCCCCTCATAATTAACTCAAATTATTTAACGATAAAAAAAATAATATTGAATAAAAAATTTATAATTTTCTTCACGAGTTACCGACCAGCATGAGGCAGTTCGCTATAAGTTTCAAAATTATTGGGGAGATGGCGCCTGCCTTCACGTTTCGTGCGAATCTTCAATTGTCCATCGTGTGAAATATTATACAACTTTTATGATATATCACCGTTGAACTAGATGTAAAAAAAAGTCGTTAAACTAAAAACCGACTTTTCATTTGCAATCGTATCAACAGTTTTTTCATTCTCGATTAAAATGCAGAAAATCTAAACGAGGTATTAGTCCCAGAAGATTTTTTACAAGCTACTTAATCTTAATTTTCTTAATCCACCCGTGATTTATGACTGTTGAGGCAGTAAAATTTTAATTTTTAACTAATCAAGCAGCCTAATGTTTGTAACGATACACATACACTTGCCACTCTCTCTTTATGATAACATGTGTAAAATAATACAAAATAATACCAAAAGATAAAAATCAATTAGGGCCTATTGAAAAAATAATAAAGTAACTTACATTACAATACATCTTAAATATTGTATAAAAATTGTATTAAACGTACTTTGAGTTGAATAGTAAGAGACATTTCGGGTCACTGATTAAAATGCTAAAAATGTATACTTCTAAAAGTTAAATATCATGCAACACTTGATCATGGACTTTTAAACTTTAAAACTGTATATGCAAGCTGAGCATATGATTGATCATAACGCCTCAAATAGGATTTTACTGTTATGATATATTTTAACCTCACGAGAACAATTTCCATACAAAAAAGGAATTCCGAACAAAAAATAATTTCTTCTTTCAAAATATCATGCCCTACAAAATATAGTGCTTCCCATTTGATGGAAACCAACCCACAGTAAAATTGAAAGAGAAAATTGAAATGCTGTCCCTCCCATAATAGTTGACCTCCGTCGTGACCGCCCCTTCCATACGCTTACCCAAAAGTGCACAAGCCCTCCAATTACGTCCCCACGCGCACATGAAACGTGCGCTCCACGGATATCGCTGCACTTGTGCATAAAGGTATTCAAGCTCCCCCCTGTACTCGCTCTCTTTTTTTTTCCCAACTCGCCCCGCTCCCGCTCTCCACAAAATCCGATTCGCCCTCACAGTTTTTACCCTCCCCGGCTTTACGACGTGTAGGGAAGATTATTGCCACATCTCGACTCGTCTCGGCTTCGAGTCTCCTTGCTCGTTTCCTCATTTTCCTCCGACTCTCGTGGTTCTCTTAAAAAGCGCGAGGAAGAGAAAGCCCACGATCGAGGACGTAAAAGCTCCGAGGACGTGTGTGCTGCTGTACACTGGCCGCGAGAAAACGAAGGGAATAGCGGAATGTATAACCAAGGGGGCTGCTCGACGATGAGGGAAAAGGTATGGAGGTGGAGATGCTGATGGCGGTGGCAGCGGCTTCGGAGGGGTAAAAGAAGACGGTGAGCACCGGTTGTGGAGGGGGTCCGCGGGCTCGCGGGTCGTTATTTTTGTGCCAGCCTCGTCTTTAATTTCTCCCCCACCCGTGGGGCGGCCGCCTCGTACACACCCGCTCTTATTTTCTTCTTGCTCGGGCGCAGCAGCCACCTCGATCTCTCTCCCCTTATTTCCTCGCCCCCACCCCCCAGATGCCGAGTAAGACGAAGGCGACTCACCCTTTCGCCCCGCGTATGAAACAAAGCCCAGGGAGAAGTTGAAGATACAAGCGACTGGCTATGTGTGCCGGGGTTTGCTCGGTGTGCGTATCTCCGTGGTCTTTCTTGCTTGTATTGATTTACGTGGTCATTACGCAGTGCGATTTTATTGTTGCACACATGTGGGGTTTATTGGTACGGGGGGTGATAGGCATTTTCAGTCCAATGAGATTTTGCTGTAGTTGTACTGATATATTCCGAATCGAGTCTAGTTAAATCATTTTTGCTGAAATTATAAAAAATAAATAAAAAGTTAAAGACAACAATTTTGTCATTGAAAATATCTTTATTTTCTTTGTCTAGTTTATTGGCTAGTTGTGCTAGATTCCGTTTACCACAAATATACGTGATTATTATTTTTCTCGAGTTCTTAATGTTTTAACTTGAGACGTGCAGTCATTGTCATGTATTGTTTCTAACCAACACGTATTTATCTCGAGTTTCAATAACTTTGTGCACCTTTACTACAAAAAAAAAAAAAGTTGTTTTCATCTGATCTAGGAATTTTATTTTAGTTAAACTGCTACATTATAATTAAAGAAAAGTTCTGTATTGTGCGTACATCCAGCAGTTTTGATCGCGTGTACAATTTGTATTACTCCTTTCGACATGCGTTCTAAATTCCTTTTGACAAAATCAAGTAACAAGACAATAACAGTCATCTGTATAGGTGGAAGAAACATAAAATGGCACTCTAGTTTGTTAGGAGGAAAGTTCTATCTTTGAAGTACAGTTTTTCTCAATCTTCGTAGCACACTACTAATTTTCAGTTTATGATATGCAGACAAGGATATTTCTTGAACTTTTATCTTACTCCTACAAAACTTATGTTGAAAAACCTTGCAATTTTTTTCTTTTTTTTTTTTTTTAATAATGCCACGTATTAAAAAAAAGTATGTTTGTATCAATTAAAACAATAGCTATTTAACAATAATTTTTTCATGTGGCAGCACTCATTCTAATCATAGTTTCCCTGTCTTATCTACATTAAAATACTCGTAGTTATTTGATTTTAAGTTTGAATAGAGCAGCGCTGAACTAATATATTATAATATTTTCATTCAACGAGAATATATCATATTACTTTTAGAAAACAATACATTTAACGCATTGGTAGTTAGTCAATGGTGTTTTATTATGATTTGGTTGCTCTTAATTTATCAATGATATTTGACATAGGCCCCGGTTTTCGCGATATCTATACTTTGATATTTATGCGAACGGGATAAAACGGCTTCAAGCCCGTGGAAACAGTATAATGCACCAAAATAGAAATTCTACTTACTACAACATTTGTCTTCAGATTGCACTCGAGTGGGTCGACTTATCATTCCCGATTCGCAGTACATGAGGCTACAGCACTAATAATCGAAATGACCACATGTGTAATTTCCCCTCGCACAGTTCGAACATGATCCTCAGCCTTCTAATCGATCCGAATCCTAGGGTTAAACGATGGTCAAGAGCACAATAGAAGGGACTCGCAAGCTACCGTAATGATCACCCTTGTAAGTCGACTTCTCTCACGGAAGAATCTAATCTGTCCGTGCACGCTCACCGGCATCGATCACTTGGACCGAAAATCTCTGGTTCTATAGCCCTTGCGATTTAGCGTGATTGTTGGAGTTGTACGTATGTGGTGGGAGGGTGTAAAAATAGGAGACAGACGTATGTTTTAGGCAACTTTTTTTTATTCCAAACGCATGAGCTGGAAAAAGTTTATAATGTGCAAGCTCTTTTAGTTTTTTCAGTATTGAAGATGAAAGACATCGTAAAAAATATATGAAGCGTGTTGATGGCATTTTAGTATTAATTTTTGAAAGAAAATAATAAAAATTCTGTTTTTAGTCCTAGTTAATTAAATAAAGGACCAGTACATAGTAAAAATTTTCGGTAAACTATAAATAAAACTGTTTATTTAACAATTGTCGTGTTGTAAGGAATGTCAGAGGAACAAATCTTTTTTACGTATTTGGAAGTTTTATGCGCTGAATAAAGTTGTACAGTTTTTTCAATATCTCTACAGAAACTTTAAAAGTTGGCTAAAACTCAAATGATAATGTAAATATGAAGACTACATTGTTAAAGAATTAAGTGTTCTAAATACTTTGAAAAAAATGGTTAGTTTCCGTGAAAAATTTTCAATCATTAATGTTCCTAAAGCTCTAAAGTACTGTTAGTTATCGTAAACTACGACACATATAAGTTAAGAGCATCATCACGATTCAAGTCAAATCAATTTTATAAATACTACATCAGTTTTTAATTATTAGCAATAAATGATGGTTCAAAATTGCATGTAATGATGATAACTCAACATTTTAAAAATGTGTCACTTTGGTCCAAACCAATTCGCCTACGACCCTTTCCAAGTAGAACTATCACGATCATTCAACATTGGACGCCCCTGGACATCAGCTGCCAATAGTACATCCAAGCAGTAGGTGTACAAGCGGCATGTGCGTATAGATACTTGTTTGAACGAATCAATGTTTCTCAAATTATTTGTCAGAGTCAACAATCTTATGTTTACAGTAATATTTTCAGAAGGTCAACAAGCAAAAGAATACGAGCTCATCGATTAATCACCATCCAGCGATCGACGTTTGATGAAAAATACAATACTCGTTTGCAGCGTGAATCTGTTCACACTAAAGACATAAAATTTTCATACGCATCTCGAGGAGGGACCGAGCCTTTGCGAGAATTCTCCACCCAAAACTTTCAATGACTCTCCTCGAAAGCTCTCCGCTCAAAGACGATTTGTCGACGACGACCGTGACGTGCGCAGACAATTTTTTCCACGTAAACATCTTTTTAAGCATATTTTAAAATTTTTTATCGTGGTATCGAAATAGTTTCAATCGAGGAACCAAGCAAAGATAACCCAACAATGCACACAAGAAGAAACACAATTGAGTCATTCGAAGGGGTATAATTGTTGGAAAACGCAGCTTTTCTTACTTTTTCCTTGTTTTGTTCAGTTGTACACAAAGAGTCTCGCATCCCTGTAAAATGAGCCAACGAAAAAAAAAAAAAAAAAAAAAAAAAAAGAAATTACATCCCCATATTTACAAGGGAGCCCATGCATGCGCGGATGAGCTACACGGGGGAGGGGGTATGGCGAGGGGTGTCTTAATGCCTTTCACGCACATCCATGTACAGAGAGTTGTTGGGAAAGTATAGGCCACGCAGAAGTTACATAAAAGAAGACGGCACCGAAGAAGAAACCAGAGGGGGCAGAGCAGTTGGGTGGGTCGTCGTCGGCTGAAAGAGAGTCAGGGGGGGGGAGGATGAGGAGGGAGACGAAGGAGCTGGATGTTAATTTTTCGCTAATCAATACCGTAAAAGTCTAAAATGTTTCGCGTATGTGGTGGGACGTCTGTGCGCCCCCTCGCTCCTTCTTTTGCGTGTAGGTGTGCTCCCCGACTCGTTTGCTCTTAACGCTCCTCGTGCCCCCACTGCCTCGGCCGAGCGTGTGCGTATATGCTACATGTACAGTGCGCGTACACACTCGTAACACGCGGAAAAAGTAAAAGAGAAAGAGAGGAGGGCTCGCTTTCTCTCATTTGCCTAGCTAAGAGTGCGAAAGACGCAAATGAAGAAGGACGGAGACGGCATCGGAGCTGAAAAAGGAGGAAAACGACGGCCCCACGGAGATGAGGAAGACAAGGAGGTAAGGATTTCCTTACCCCCCCTCTCTCTCCAGTTTTAAGGGGACGGGGACATGGTAAGGGGTTGCAGGCGGGCGCCTTTTTACACCGCGAGGACGAAGAAGGAGGGACGAACGGACGCTGGAAAAAGCAGGAGAGAGAAAGAGGGGCCGAGCAAAAGTCTCCACTGGTTCGCGGAGAAAGGGGTGGAGGGGGTCCTCATTAAGCATCCTGGGCAGCAGCGCGAGTACGACGCCGGCCGCGAGCGGGGGAGGGGGTGGTGCAGAGCTTCAAATAAGAAGGAAAATTGTCTGATGCTCCCTCTCTCTCTTTTACTCCGCCGCGGACCAGCGCCAGAAGAAGAAGAAGGGAGAAAAGGAGAAGAAAGCGCCCAAGACTAAGACACAGCCGAGCTGGCCAAAAAGAAGAGGGCAGGAAGGAGAAATTGCAGACCCCCACCCTTCCTTTTTCTTACTTTACTACACCCACATGTTGATACGTATATAAGTTTATATGTGTGTACGTGCGCGGTGCACGTGTATGCAAATGAACGGAAGGACTAGGATGGGAAAGTGGAAGGGGAGTCATCAGGGCTCGTCCTGTCTCTCTCTCTCTTTTTCTTTTCGCAGCCTTTCCCGGCTGTATCTCTTTCTTTCTCTTCTCTAGCGTCTTAAAAAGGGGGTGGCAATATGGCCGCCACTGATGAGCGATGCTTGCTCGTATAACCCCTTGGACCCCCTCGGCTACTGCTATCTCTGCGTCTTGTAAGGACGCGTCCGCGAATTATTATACATCGTCCCTCTTTCACGACCCCGTCGACGTTTCTGTCCCCTTACTTACCGAAGAAATCTTGGGCTATGTGTGTGTGTGTATGCTCGTGTCTTAGGACTCTTAGGTCCCTGCTGGATTTATATGGGAAGGGGGGGCCCCCTCGATGATGCGCTTAGCCGTAAGGGACTGTGTGTATAGATTATATGGGGCTTCCAGATTATGACTACTGGTATTACTGACGAGATGAAGTGTTAGGTCTCTCTCTCTCTCTCTCTCTCTCTTTGCTGTGCCAGTTGTGCATTATCTTCTTCGAAGGAATACGAGGGGGTTCGTACGTACGTACGTGTAGACGTGTGAGGGGGAGGTTTTATTTGCATTTTGGACTTAGCATGCTACCGTTCCTAATCAAGCATTAGACTTGCTCGGCGTTACACTGCCAACGTTTTAAATAAACCAAATTGTTAATTAAATTGTGGGCTCATTCCGCCAATTGCAGAAACGTGATGGACAACATTCGCATCGAAGTGCACATCGTCACATCCATGGAAGTATTCTGTTAAGACAATCGCGACGTGGTTAAACGTATGGTCTTTCGATGAAGAATGTGTGGAAAAAGGTATATAATTAAAAAGACCATAAAAATATACCCTGAAGCTACATATCTCTCACATTTGTTGACCTTTACATACCTAACTAGAGTAATTGAGGCACAGTTTTGCTTGTAATAGCCAATGTTTACACAGTACTTACAAATATATCCATCAGTCACTTTTAAAGTTTTTTAACAAAAAATGAATCAAGTTATCCAACGTTTTCACAAACACTCCTAAATCAGAGTAAAACCCACACCCCTTGAACCACATGATTCTTAGGCTCGTCCTAAAAAATGTTCAACGCCATTCTAACTAACGATCTCCCCTTCCCATCTCATAAATAAACATCGCTCCTTCGGTCAAGCATCTTCCAATGCATGTACAGAATAATCGTAGCTCCCCGAGGACCGGCCGAATGCCGATACGTGGCATAGGAGGACATCGTCTCTGTACAACGAGACCCCAACGAATGTGTATGGGTTTGTATGGGTGAGCCCCGTGCAAGCTCTCTTCTGTACTTCTCCTTATTCTCTCAAGACGGACACACACACAGCAGGGCCGGCTGAAGGTGGTGGTGGTGTCAAAGGAAGGGGAGAGAGACTACCTCCTCCTCCTCCTCCTTCAGCTCTAGTTCTCGAGATGTGTGTGGTGGGAGTCCGAGCTAAGGGGAATGCAAATTAGAGGCGGTTCGACTTGTGCCGGCAAGACTGTAAGAAGAGAGTGAGAAAGAGATAGAGAGGGAGAGAGAAAGCTCGACCAGAGCTCTGGCTGGCTCGTTCTTACCTTGGGCAGCCCTGCTCTCTCGTACACTTGCTCGAGCGACGGGCTGGCCGAAGGAGCTTCGCTTATGTAAACGCTCCGTCGTGTGTGTGTATATTCGTCTTTGGATATAGCTTTACGAGAGAGGTAGAGTTTCAGTTAAATACGTATATTGCGAGAGAAAAGATACTTGCGTTCGTGCATGTATATGTATGCGATGAACATAAATTCTATTCATACCCTATGTAACTGGTCAAGTGAATTTTCTCCCCTTTTTCTGCCCTACTGCCATCAACACCATTCAATTCTTCCTTTGAACGTGTCTATTTACGACTACTTTTAGTATCAATCTTTGATCTTTTGCCTGGATATCGTATATTATACCTGCGTACGGTAAATGTTGTCGTGAAACTTCTCTTACTTGTATGCATTGAGGCTAAAGCCAAATTTCAGGATTAATCTCAGCGTGTCTGTGCACTGACATATATACTGTACTCGTATAGCATTTGTGTACGTGTATACACATATGAGAGTAAATATGAATTGTTGGTCTTATGTGCTGGGTGGACTTTAAGAATCATCAAAATTGTTTTACGCTCGTACGTTTTGGTATAATATATTGTGTTCCCTTACTAAACTTGTTGACTGACACTGGAGATTTTTATTGAATTGCAAAAAACTTGAGGATAATTATTGTAGAATAGGCTACTTTCAACTAAATGGTCAGCCTTATCAAGATCCAACTTTTATTGACTCTAATGATCAGAATCGTATGTTTTCCAATGAGAAACTGGACCTTATACCAATTATCAGCACTCCGAAAAATCTTTGAAAAGTATATTATTTCGTCCAAGGTGTGTTCGGAGCGTTTGATAAGCAAGTTCTCCAAACATTGATTCCACAACTCACGCATCATCATCAATCAACGAAGCGTACGAGAGCATCCTAACCCGTCTTACGTAAAGCCCCGTAAGAGCTAGTATGCGTATTCGGCATGTATATATATGTACGCTCTATCCCTAAAATCTCAGATCCTGACACGAGTGTACAGCACCAGAGTCAGAACAACAATGTCTAAGAAGTCCAGCCAAAGAGAGAGAGAGAGAGAGGGGGGGGGAGGGAAGAGCCTGGAACCATCAACTGCTTCTGCCGCTAACATCCCCAGGGCGTGCATAACTGGGTGGCATCAGCGCATACACGAGCGCTCCTTCCCCCCTGCCCTTCTTGTTTTCAGTGGCCAGCTCTCGTGGAGCTAAGGCGTCGAGCTAACGTTGCTGCTGTTGCCACTAGTCGTTTTAACGGCCGGACCAAGACCTGTGTGTAAACCATCGTACCATCAAGACTTGGACGTGCACGCGCGTTCGCTGAGAGATTCTTACGGATATACGTATATCCTCTCCGCCATTAGGTATTCTGATTTAATGTGGGGCTAGGTCATCGTAAAAGGGACCGTAAGAGGCGTTTCGTGATGTAGTTGGGCTGTTTCGTCTACAATGTCCTGCAGCCCTCTTGCTTTTTGTGGTTTTTTTTATTCGATTTGAGTCTTGTGAAAAATAATATGACGTTCACATTGCTGATTTTATTTGAACGAGGTATCAATAAAACTGTTGATTTATGTGGCGAACCTTCAATTGATGACAAAAAAGCTTTGACATTTGTGACTAGGTCTCTCTTTTGTTTCTTGTCTGACTATAAACGCGATTTTCCACTTATTCTTTTAAAATCTCCTTGCACTTGTCTCATCTATTTGTATGGATACAAACTGTTCAGTTATCAAACACAACACATTATTCTACTCTTGTCGATAAATTTTTTTCAACGCTCAAGATTTTCCGACACGTATGTCTGACTATAAACGCGATTTTCCACTTAATTTTTTAAAATTTCCTTGCACTTACCTTATCAATTCATGTTGATACGAACTCTCCAATTCATAAGTATGAAATAATACTGTTGTACCTTTGCCTATACATTTTTTTCAAAGTTCAAGATTGTACAACACGTATGTCTGACCATTAACACAACTTTCTACTTAATTTTTTAGAATTTTATAGCACTTGTTTCATCTTTTTGTATGGATACAAACTGTTCAGTTACCAAACACAATACAATGTTCTACTCTTGTCTTTAAATTTTTTTCACCGCTCAAGATTGTCTGACACGTATGTCTGACTATAAACGCGATTTTCTACTTAACTTTTCAGAATTTCTTCGCACTTGTCTCATTAATGCATGTTGACACGAACCATCTATTATTAAACACAATACACAGTTCTATTCTTACGTATGTATTTTTGGTAAGGCTTAAAATAGCCTGACATGTGTGTCTGACTATAAACATGTTTTTCTACTCATTTTTAAGATTTCCTCACATTCTTAAAATCAATTCTTGTCGATACAAACTGTCTTATTATTAAACGTCATACACCATTATGTCCTTGTCTATACATTTTTTCTAAGCTCAAGATTGTCTGACACGTATGTCTGACTATAAACACGACTTTCTACTTAATTTTTTTAAATTTTCTTGCACTTACCTTATCAATTCATGTTGATACGAACTCTCCAATTCATAAGTATGAAATAATACTGTTGTACCTTTGCCTATACATTTTTTTCAAAGTTCAAGATTGTACAACACGTATATCTGACCATAAACACAACTTTCTACTTAATTTTTTAGAATTTTATAGCACTTGTTTCATCTTCTTGTATGGATACAAACTGTTCAGTTATCAAACACAATACAATGTTCTACTCTTGTCTTTAAATTTTTTTCACCGCTCAAGATTGTCCGACACGTATGTCTGACTATAAACACGACTTTCTACTTAATTTTTTTAAATTTTCTTGCACTTACCTTATAAATTCATGTTGATACGAACTTTCCAGTTCATAAATATAAACTAATACTGTTGTACCTTTGCCTATACATTTTTTTTAAAGCTTAAGATTGTCCGACACGTATGTCTGACCATAAACACGACTTTCTACTTAATTTTTTTAAATTTTCTTGTACTTACCTTATCACTTCGTGTTGATACGAACTCTCCAATTCATAAATATAAAATAATACTGTTGTACCTTTGCCTATACATTTTTTTTAAAGCTCAAGATTGTCCGACATGTATGTCTGACTATAAACGCATTTTTCTACTTAATTTTCTAGGATTGACTCACACTTTGAAATGTGATTGCATTCATGCCCATACGGTTCACTAGTATTCCATGTACTATTATTTGCATCTCGAAAAAAGGGGATTCAACCTACTTCAAAGAGTCGAATTCGTTTCAACCGATGACCTAACTTGAAAGCACAAGTTATTCAAACAAAAAGCGCAGAACCTCAAAAGAAAGAGAGCGCGAATCTTCGAAAACTCTTCCCGCGAAAAAACATCAAGGCACAAGAGGGTATGCGATCCACAGAAGACACTAAAGTACGACTCGCGGTAAATTGTAGTGCATGGAAAGGGGGCAAGGGGAGGGGGGGGAGGGTGCGGTACGCATGCAGTGAATTTAATTTTACATAAACACATCGCCCAAAAGGCAAAAGTTTGCTTCCACTTCTCTCTCGCGCAATCGCTCTTAAAATCTCGTACTAGCTCCTCAACCATAGTATTTTGCTCTGTTGTCGTCCGCACGCCGCGGTGGCGCACAAGATTTACGCCAAGTTTCATTTCCCGCGAGCATAGCAGAGCGAGGGAGAGCGATCTTTGATCTTCTCTCCCTCAAAGTGCTGTTGTACGTGTATACATGTACTCAAATGTACGCGCCCTCGCGCCTCCGCACACACACACGAGCGATACAAACTTTTCCGCGACTGCCAAGTATGCACGTATAGATTATCGCGACACCGGCCTCGATTCCTTTCTTACGTATGCAGGAACTCCACGCAAGACATATATTTTATGTATATGTTATACACACTTACTACTTGTTCTGTATGATAAAGCTGTTCTCTCGTCTCTTACGTAGTTTGCGTACAAACTGACACAAAAGGAGGTGGTCTGCTGTCTGTGGTTCGCCCGGCACGAGAAATAGGAAAACGCAGACCCACAAGAAAGGAGCGTCCAGTCACCGGCGACGACGACAACGATACACACATGCTCGAGGTGTATACATGAGCGTGTGTCCGATTATATGAAAGAGGGGTGTGGGATGCTGGGCAAGAACACGTCCGTTGGACCTTAAAGGACGCAGGAGCCCAGCAAGACGTTGGGGAGGGGGGAGGGCCAGCGAGCGGCCGGCAACCCTATCTATCGTCGCAGAAACCACAACTCGCCCTTAGTATCCACCAGCTCTATACTGTGCTCCTTTACTTCGCAGCCTCTCGCCTTAGTATACACGCTGCTGCTACATACATCGTCCGTACACGCCAATCTTGGCTCTCTGGCGCCTATATCTCTCGCGTACGTGTATACCCCGTGCCACGTACATCATTTGCCTCGTTCTCACTATGTAAACCACACGTACGTAAGCTCCTTGGCTTCATCTTTCTTCTTCTCCATCTCCATATACACATGCGTTACGGCATACATACTCCACTGCTTCTGGGTTGTATACGAGATGCGGAGAAAGAGATAGTCTCCCTCCCGAGCTCCCGAGAGAGCTTGCAGGCAATCAACCCT
The DNA here is from genome assembly GCF_036245765.1 of Copidosoma floridanum. Lineage (NCBI taxonomy): Eukaryota > Metazoa > Arthropoda > Insecta > Hymenoptera > Encyrtidae > Copidosoma > Copidosoma floridanum. The sequence continues at coordinate 530,267 of NW_028321896.1, forward strand.
TCGTCTTACTACATTACTGACCAGCTCTGTGCCCTCGCATACATACATACGACTCGACTCTCCGCAGACTAGCTTCCTCTCTCTCTCTCTCTCTCTTTCAATGCATCATTCCTTCCTTCTTGAAGGAGCCGAGACTAGCACCAAGTCGAAATTTACACAGCAAGGTGGGACACAACATGTGCGCTCTCGGGACTCGACTCCAACTTCCCCCCTCCCTCCCTCTCTCCCGAAAGGCCAGGGGATAATCAATGCGAGACAGAGAGCACGAGCAGCAAGAGCCAGAGAGTCCGTACAATCGATTTCCGTGACTACTTAAGTTGATCAAAGTTCTCCTACACGCGTACACCGGCATCTCCCTGTCGGACCCACTCTCTCCTATTACTCCACTTCTGTACTCCCTTCCCACCCTCCAGCCCCTATGGATGTAATTGTGATCTGAAACAATTATTTGTCATGGGTCCTGCATTGTGTCTTTATTCGTGGTGCCCTGTGTCTCGTCCTTGCTCTGTATCTGTAGATGTAATACGTGTATAGGTGGAGTGCCATGAAGAAACTCGGCACGTTGGAGTCATGAATTTTTTCACCACGTGTATACCAAGTTAAAGTACATCCGTGCATTCGATTTTGGGGCTTTTCAGGGGGTTCATCTGTTTTTCGTACAAGTCCGAGTGTTTCGATTTTAATGGCGAAAATGAGTTTTCAGCCGAACCGAGCTTACCACGGAAATGGAAAATCGTGCGTTTACTCTGCACAAAACGGGGAAAGATTTCATCAGTCCGTACTCAAATAGACTTTTTAGGTACGAGTTTTTTGTAAGTATCACACGCAGTGTAGTTTGAGGAAAATGTCAGAGTCAACATGGAGGCTTATTAAAGAAAATCGTTTGGTTTCAAAGAGTGCGAAGAGAAAAAAAAAATAGTAAAATTTAGAGATACATTGGACGGTAATATTAAGGAATCGAGACTGGCATTTCCACACAACTTCTCATCAGCTCGTAGAATCGACCAACTGCCCGGATACGATACACAAGTCAAATGAAGAGCCAATCGATGTTCCCTAAAATCCGTGAAGTTGACGAGAGAACCCACCCTCTACGTACGACTCACGGTAGACCGTATATAGTTAAGGTTACTAGAGACGAGAACAAAAAAAAAAACCCCTAGAAATAATCCGCTTCCGGTGCATTTGAATACATTAAATATGTACGCAGCTGCATTGATGGTGTATAGGTATATACAGCACGTCCCAATCTTTTACTCTTTTTTACCATCCAAGTGACACTGTGCACTATACGTATATATGTATACATTAGCGAAAGAATTCAGTGGCATAGAGAGAGAGAGAGAGAGACAGACGGATGCCCGGGGCGTTCGTCTTTCACTCTCGGGATCTTCTTTCGTCTCCTCCCTCGACTCGCGCGTGCTCACATTTTTCATGGCTCCTTTGCCATCGAATAAATTAACGTCCTTAGTTAGCCGATGTATTCCGCTTTCATTGGCGCCACTGCAGCCTTCTCGAGACCTTTTGTCTCTGTCTCGAAAAACTGAAGAAGCCCCACCCTTCCCTCCATCGCTCGATTACCCATCTCTTTTCAGCCATTCTTCAGAACATCGGCTCGCTCCAAACATGCACCACTGCTCACAACACATGGCCATTCAGCTGTTTGCGTGTGTTTACGCACACATAAAAGTATGGAAAACGTTTGCGTGATAATACGAGAGTAGAGGCTTCAAAGATGTCTTTTCAAGAAATGGTTTACAACGAGGGGGTGCAGAAAGAGGGAGTTTGGGTACCTGGTGACATGTCAACGTGTGCAAAGTAGTGGGTTTTTGTGCACTTGTGAGCAAAGCAATCAGTTTACGCGTTGGTAAAAAGCACTCGGGGTTACACACCGATCGTCCCAAAATGGCGTTGTAACCTCGTGGTTTGCGTACTGGAAACCATTAATACATACAATTATGTAATCTGAAATTGCTTGTCAATCGAAGAACAAAACCTACCTGAGGGTAGCGTTGTATAGACGTATAGCTTTGCTTCTTATCGGTTACATCAGCACTAACCCACAACTGAATCAAGTGCTGTTTGTGCTTCTCTGCACGTGGACGACTGTGGAAGTTACAATTAGCGCGACTAGCCGCGCTTGTATGTAATGGCACAACGTAGGAACTGCGAAGCCAAAGAGACCAGGAGGAAAGCGTCAAGTTTGTGAGGGGTATGTAACTCGCGAGCGAATCGCTGGGACTTCGAAACTTAATGTAATAATCAATGTACGATCTATGAGTATACGTATACTATGTGAGCGAGAGATGATGTTTAGTGAAGCTACTTCGTTAGCGCGGGAAGTGCGAGGGAAAGGGACAGGACGTTTATTCAGGGGTTGTGTATGTATACTGTGCTGTTACCTACTGTGTGGTATTACTACCCAACTGTATCGTGTACACGTATTGTGATTGTTGCCCACTGGTTTGGTTTGTTCATCGATTGTTGTTGCTCTTCAGACACGACTGTTTTACTGAAGTACCTTACGAAGATGACCGTCTTATTATATATAGAACGCATAGGTTAGCGTTGAAAGGTAACGATAAAAATTAAAGTTGGGATGGTTTCAATAAAAAAGAACAGCTTTGTCATACTATTTTCTAGCAGCATTATTTAAGTCACCCCAAGTCCTTAGATTTCCCTTACTTGACTATTAAATTCAGTTCTTATCACGATTACTAACATCAAAAACTACGTATTGAAAGGATAATTATTTTAGGGACTTAAAAAACTTATCGTTTGTATATTACCTTTCTAATATTTAAAAAAAAAGGAGGAAGTGTTTGTCTGTCTAATTGCGTTGTCCAAATAAAGCACTTCACTCCATGAGTAATTTGTTTATTAAAAACACTAATCTTATGTATAATCAACCAATAAAAGCCAAAGTACGGGATGTGTTCAAATTTTTCAACAATTATCTCAAACGTGATAACACATTCTTGAGCAAAACAACTAATTTAAAAAAATAAAGTATTCATAGTTTTTACGCATTTTCGCTCCATTAATTTTTAATTCAATCCGAAAGTTGTGGTTGACTATTTACACCCAGTTTTTTTAAGTCTCTCATGCTAAGATAGTGCAAGATGTTGTAAATAATGTGGTCAGGCATTTTTATTGCATACTCGAAATAAAGCAATTATTTTTTCTGCTCAAAGAACGAGCACCAGTTTTGGGAAATATCGAGATAATTTTTATTACTCAATAATTTCACAAGTTTATACAATTGCATTGTGATGATGTCAAATATAGATGTGCTGCCTACTATCTCATTCAATAAAGTATTTATTGTATCGTTAAAATGAGAGATTAACTATGGTAACTATTTGTGTAACTTAAATTACTCTGATGTTACATAATACATTGGTTGAAAATGTGTCTTTAATAAAATTGAAAAAAAAAAAAAAAAAAAAAAAAAATAACGAGTACCATTAATAAAACTGTCTTGAATTACAATTCTCATCAATACAATATATCATGTTTAACGTTGTTAAATAATTTTTTGAAAATAGTTTGTCGAGGTATCAATTTTTTCAAGATCTACTTTCAATCAGATACTACGTTCAATTTGTCAAAAATAAAGTTTTAATCACGGTGTTCCACTAGAGTACTGATTGCCGATCGTCTTTGTAATTGAATCGTTCCCCTTTAATTCGTTCAACGTGATTCATTGAAATTCATTACACGTCACTTCTTCGCTGTATTATGGAGCAATTGTCACAAATTTGATAGCTTGGCCGGAAATCAAAGCTGTTAATTAATTAACCTTTTTTCACAGTCGACAGTTTTCTATCATCTCCTAATTTATAGTTAATTCGCGTGATCAGTCCGAATGTATGTGTGTGTATGTGTGTGTTGTATGTACTTGGATTTCTTCAGAGCATGTGCGTGTCAGCAAGACATAAACATACACAAGATCTTGTTGCAAAATTTATGTCCACTACCATAGCACGAAGGAAAAGGTGTAAAAATTGTGCAAGTGTGACGTACATAAGCCTCGTACGCATATGAGACTATTGGAAATGAAGCGATATCTAATATTGAATTTTATCTTGTGGTTAAATACATATCAATATAAAACGTCATTACTGCGTGGTTACCATCTGCAGTGAAAATCGCATACTCTATTTGAATCAGGCAAAAAATTAAAAAGCCCTTCTTTTTATACTTAATCAATAAATATTGTCCGTGAATTACACTGATTCATGCAATTCCTACAATTGTTTTTCTTAAAAGTTACATAAGCAACTTTAATTTTTCATATACTTTTGAATTAATCATCCTAGAATCGATAAATTAATCTTTAAAAAAAATATTCATAACGTGAACGTTCAGTTGTCATTAACCTATAATCTACGAAATCACGACTCAAATTGAATAAACTACCAAATAAAAAACATATACCTAAAAAAAAAACCTTAAATAATAATCGATTAAATTACCATTTCTATGTGCACACCGAAACTATCCCCACATGCGACTCATATATACGGGCATGCAACTCTCATTTCGTGGCCATGTGTAATTTAAGGCTGCATCGGCTTCGTTGGTACAGCAGCTCACACCTCAAAAGGACCTCTCGCTGTAATAATCACATTCGTGCTTCAAATCTATAACTAGCTGGCTTCGTGCGCACAAATACCTAATTACACAAACCCCAGCGCAAGGATATGGTTTCCAACAGCTTCGCAAGACGAGTGAGATATAGAGGAGGAAGCTTGCCAAGGGCGGGAGAGAGCGCGTGCAGAGTAGATACCGATCGCTTGATAAAGTCTATGCGGTAGGTAGGTATACGTACTATACATTGTCAGGCACGCCACACTGTTGTAATGTATCTACATACGCACACGTGCACGCGCAGCTCTGCCTGTGTGAGTGTGTGTGTATGTAATGATATGGCTGGATTTTCTGTGCTATGTACCTATAGCAAACGGTGCGAGCACGTGTTTCACGTAGTTGGTTTATATAGTGATATCGTTACGTGCGTACATATATGCAAAATCTGAGATACACTATGTACTTAGTTACTGGATCTTTAAGCTATTACTGAGTTAAAAACTAAAATTTAGTTTACAAATAAAAAAAGTGATCACAAAGTAACATAGAAAAACTTTTAATGTTTTTCTTATTATACTTCTATTTTTATTATTATTATTATTATTATTATTATTATTATTATTATTATCACTATATACATATTATTATCATTATCAGTGTCATCATGGCAGTTCATACATGGTATTTAAAAATTAATGGTTTACTTTTTCCCTCTTATGGATTAATTTCTTTCATCGTCTCTCTCACCTGGTATTCCCACCATCACTTTGACTTACCCAACAATTCATTTACTACCCTAACTCTACGAACACTTTTATTGTTTGTTCTCACAATATGAACACCTCATCTATAGTAATCTATGGCTCTTCCGTAAGAGTAGATCGTAATAGTATATGGTTACTTGTATCCTCAGAGTATAACTTACAAATTCTTATGTGGATATCACCTCTGGTAAAACACTATGAAGTGTGTAGGCTTTCCTAACTTGACAAAACTGCGTGATCTGTACCTTGCGGTTTGTAAAATTACACATGTAGTTACGCATCAAATTTAATATAAGTGCAAGCTAATTATTATTTGTAAGAGGGGAAATAACGACTACTAGAGAAATTGAAATGGACTGAATTACCTTTTTTTATCACTGCGAAAAAAATAAATTCCATGCGTTACAAATCCAACTTTATATAAACTCAGATTAATTGATTGACGTAGTTTTTATGCACACGATTGGTAAAAAATGGCAATTACATATTGAATGTTATATATTACATAAACAATATCGCTAAAAAACAAAATATAAAATTAGTACATTCGACATCTCGCGAACAGAGAGATATTAAGAGAGAAAAAAAGAAAGAGAAAAGGCTTCCAGGGTGGCTAAAGTCACATCATACATGTGATTAACCTTAATTAATAACTCTGACATCAAGATAAAGATAAACATCCCACGCCCTACATTACCCAGACGTGGTGGAAGTCTGGCAGACTGTTTACGTGCTCACTCGTTCCCCCTCCTCCCTCTTCTGATTTAATGTACTAACATTCACAAGTGGGTTTCATTATGCGTGTATTACGTGGGTGGCACTCCGTAATCTCTCTCCTCTTCATTTGGATGGAGGTAGCCCTCGTGAATGTGTAATGATTTCAAAGCTCCCCAAACCTACGTGCGCTTACAACGTGTTTTTCTTTGGCACAAGCGTGTACAGTGTACACACACTACAAGTGACCGGCAAGCTGGATTATAATACATGCAGATGTGAAAGTTTTCGTCGGATGATGGGGAAAAAATGTGTCGAGAAAAAAAAGGGAGAGAGAAATCCGGCTCGCTCGAGCACGTGCCACTGGGTCCAGTAATAATGTATAACAATTCATCACCCTCATCCCCTGTACAATCCTTTTTCCCGCTTCAGACGTTGAACACACCCAAAGGCGCTTCTCCATCCCTTTTTTCTATTACCTTATTACTAGTGTAATTCTCTTTTTGTGGAACGCATAGGTCAAGACCTTAGTGACATGTGCAAGAGATTTCCTAGGGCATTTTTTTAGTATTGTTATGAATGAAAAATCTTTAAAATTTTACAAAAGAATTGCTTCATCTTTTGCCCAATGTAATACATTAAAGTAATAATAGGAGTAATTAACCTCAAAATGAGACAATAAAAAAAAAAAAATAATAAAAAAAAAATTGTGTCAACCGTGAGATACTACTTCATAAAATGATTATTCAATCCCCCAAAAATCAATCGCACAACTCATGTATGATGCAATTTAAAACTATAACCATAGGTTAAATCCTCGTGTGGCCTGCGATGTGGCAAACGACGTGTAAACAAGTTATACCCACTGCCGCAAAGTAAAATGGTATGGAAAGGATTATGCAAATCGCGACGATAGATCGCGCGCTCTCGGGGGTAAATTTTTACAACACCAGAGCTGAAAATTGTTTGAATCCACAGTGAGCCCGGAACGATTTACGCACCCAAAACGAGGGCAAACGGAGTCCCTTGCACCCACCCCCTGCACGCGCCACGTGGAAGCGAGAAAAAGAGAGTGAAAATCCAAAGAGCCGCCGTTGAGAGAAAGATGAGCTCGGGGAAAAGTACAGGGGGCATCGGGCGAAAGCCGGGAAAAAGTCGAAGGGAGGAGACAGAGGGAGGAGGGGAAGAAAGAACGAGAGCGCAGGCGGAAGAGAATGGAGAAAGTTTCCGACTCGGTCGCCAGGACCATGACCAGCGCAAGATGTGTGTACATCACTGGTCAGCGGGGCCGAGATTCAAGGGCGAGGGGGTATCTCTCTCTCGGCTGCTCATTGCCCGGCTCACTTGATTATCCCCGCGGCTCGTGGTTCTTTCGGGCGAGCCGAAGAGATTATGACGGATTGTGTGGGGCTCCGTCCGTCCAAAGATTGAGTTATGTGCCTGCCTGTTGATTCTCCCGCGATACGTATGTCGACTAAGCTCGTACATCACGCGGATTTTGGACTATTAGACTTTCGTTCCGCAAGCCTTTAAAGATGGAGTTTTTCAATCGCGTATATCGTACCTCAGAAACGATAAATCGTAATTGTTGCAGGTTGATTAGGGCTCGGGAATTTTCAAGAGTTGCGTCTCGAGGATTCGCGATCGGATATTTATTCACTATGGATGCACTGTAAAAAAAAACAACTTGTTAAAAAAGTATGCAATATATCTCGGATATAGTTCTGAATAATTTAACCAAGTCTCAAGTCGTTAGTCTTTAAATAAAAATTGAATTTGTCCGGACTTTAACCAACAGTTGAGTTTAGTTGTTAATAGAAAGTTGGTTTAACTCACAAAATTTAATTCAAGCGGTGATTAAAAATTTGAAGGAACGGTTCAATTAGGTTCTCAATCAAATATTTAGTTAACAGTTGAATTTTATTGTTAAAAAAAATCGTTTCTATTAACAAGTAAATAATTTGTAAATAAAGTAAATAAATTATTCCAATAAGGAATTAGATATAACTGTTAGTGAGAAATTTTTTAAAATCAACAATCAGATGTAATTGTTAATCAAAAGTTGTTTTGATTACCAATTATCTCTAATCGTTAATTCAAAATTATTATAATCAAAAATTACGTTTTATTGTTACATCAAATACAAATGAAATCGTAATTGTAACTCGTCATGAACAAATCCATTTATATAAATAACGTTTTTCTGTTAATTCATGCAAACTGTAAAGTATCTTGCTCACCTGTAACCGAATAAAGGCAATATACCTCCATACTCGAATACTCAAAAAACAATTTTCAATTTCACCCACCACTTACAATTCCAAAGCCCTGCGTGAACAAAAAAAAAAAAAAAAATTCAATAAAGCCCGTGCCCACGACCCCCTAAACACCGAAGCTTCAACCGAGCCCAAAAACAAAAATCACCCTCCCCGCGTTTTACTACCAACACACACAGGGCTGATCGACGATTGCCGAGACTCCATCGTATGTATGGGCCACTCGATAATACGCGCCTGACGCACATGCGTCTAAAAAATACATGCTCGCTCACGAACGCGTATATGTATACACTCAAAGTAACGAGGGCGAGCACATTTTAAAAATTAGGGTGGCACCCGGGTAAAAGGAGCCGAGGTCGAAGGGAGGGTGGCTACGCAGTATATAATATTACGACAGACACACGCGTGTATTGTTTCGCGAGTATATTATACTCGAGATGAAGGGAGAAAGGGACCATTCTCAGCTTTCTTTCTCGACTCCGCTTTTTTCGCGCAAAACGGGCGGGGGTACGGAACACAATGCCCTGCCGAAAAATCGCGAGTGCAGAGATCGTGTGTATATACATGTACAGCCCTGTAGGACCACTTGACGCTCTTTCGGGAGCTTCTTTGGCTCTTCTTCCTCCTCCTCCTCCTCCTCCCTTTCACTGCGGCATTGACAATGACACTCGCTCCAAGGGCGGCTGTGTCGAGCAAGCCCTTTGCAACGAGTGTTAGCACTGTAGAGGCATCGAGTACACGAACCCAATGGATGTTGAGAAATTTTTCCCTTTTTTTTTTTTTTTTTTTTCGTAACCACGCGGTAAAAACATGTGTAATGTCACACGAGAGCAAAACCAATGTTTTCCACGACGCGTGTATAATCGATGCTGATGAAAAACCGGCCTCGCTTCTCTCTGCGTGGTTGTCGACATTGTCGTAAATAATAACCAGGGGGAAGTACAAAGCACACACACAAACAAGGTGAAAAGCCAACAGCGATAATTCAACTCTCATCAAGAAATAATAACTCCCAAGCAGGAGAAACTTTGAAAACAGCCTCCTCGCTCACATCCATCTATATAAAAAAGTACGCGCACGCACCAACATAGGAAAAACGGGGAGGAGAAGGGGGGTTGAGGGTACGAGTATGGAAACGCTGATACGTCGCGTACGTGACTTTTTTCCACGACTCGCGCGCTCCCCTGTGTGATCACTCGTACACAAGGAGCCCCGGGGAGAACTTTAAAATAAGCTTGAGTACCATTAATGGGTTGTGTTCGGAAAAATAAGAAGCTGCGAGTGGGGGTTCGAGGAGCGTGTACGGGTAAATTTTTCCGTTCGCGGGGCACACGGCAGTGGCAGCTAATTGATTTTCGGCGACGCGTCGCGTGTACACGAGCGTGAAAAATCTCCCGGGCGCCAGACGACGCGCGTCTTATCGATTGCTCGCGCCCTTTTCTTCAATTAGCTTTTGCGCGTTAGGGGGTGGGGGGGTAGTGTGCGTTCGTACGTATACACACAAGGACCACTCCGCCACGCTGTACACGGGGTAATGTATATGCGGGGCACGGAGTTAAGTGGATTTGCGATTTAATGGGAAAAGTTAATGGGCTCCGCGCAAGCAAGGGGGGGTGGATGGGATAAAACGCCGGCTCTGGAATTTTTCCGAGTCGGCGATCGTTTGTTTGGTGTATATTTAATTATGCAGCGGTGGATGGAAGGCGCTCGGTGATTGGGAAATTGTTCGTAACGCGCATGTGGATAAAAATTTCATGAAAATAATGGCTTTTCCACGGCCAAAGCTGAGATCATAGTGAAAATCTAAAGTTTTTCCGGTGAGGAATTTCAACTCGTTCGTCCCTTTGAAATACACCCCTATACGCGATGACTTTGTTTTCCAAACAAAAGTTATACAATTTTGCAGCAATGCCGTCGTTTTTCATTCGTCGGCCAGCTGATAGGTATCAGATCACAGCTGTTACTTGAAAATTTTGTGCAGCACCCGGCATGTGATGTCCATTGACAATGTGGTAAAAAAACTATGAACGCCTCCTTACCCGTGACCTGTAAGGTTTCCTTTTCGTTTTTTTTTTTTTTTTTTTTTATTACCTCACTTTTGTACTACAAGCAATGAGCTACATGTACATGTACGTATCTATCCATATGTAAATAATTAGCAAGAGAGAGAGTCTCGAGAGAAAGAGAAAAAAATGAACCTACCGTATGGGGGTGTACTTGTACTACAGCGCACAGGAGAGGGTAGAAAAGAAGCGAAAGGCTGCAGGCGCGCGTGCTGACGACGGTGGCGGTGGGCCACCACCCCGAAGAAAATTAAGCAGAGCCCGGTAATTTGAGGTATTGATTTTTATAGTCCGCCACGGCGGTGGTAGTGCCAACCAGCGACAGGGGCGCATGCATTAGCGAGAAAGAGAGCCTTTCCTCCCACCCTCTGGCCACCAAAGTTCTTTCTCTCTGTCGTGCCGGAGGATCGCGAAACTTTCTTTCTCTCGCCCCGCAGTGCCGAAGGAGGAAGCTCAGGACCAAGCCAACCGGCTACCAACCCTTGTAATACCACTACGCTATCTCTCTCTCTCTCTCTCTCTGGCATGCGAAGGGGCGACACGAAGCATCGCTGCCTGGCGATCAAACACACCACCACCACCACCACCACCGCTCCTCTTATTCCTCTTCTATTACAACTACTACTTCTTCTTCTCGTTTCCTCCCTTCGTTTTTTAACTAAGAGTGGGGATTCTAGCTCTGTCTTTCTCGCCACCCCCCCTATTCCACTCGACCAACCCCCCCACCACCATCCGATCCGAGTTACGGACTAAATACTCCCGAACTTTTTCTCCTGGCTTCTGCGAGGGATACACATATATACGTATACACGCCGATATTAAAGTCACTTTCGGTTTCTCTCGTGAAGGGGAGGGGGAGGGGATTAGGGGATTCTTGCATATTTTTGCATCGGATGAGGCCGTGGCCTCCACGCCGGCCGGCCGGCCGTTGCAGTCAGGGTCAATGCGAAGCCCATTCTCGAGTCCGGCCTCGGTATGGTGAGCTACTTTTACATTACGTTTAGAGTCAATGGCACTCGGGCATGAATGGAGCTCGAGTGAGATGACCTCGTGGGGTTACAAGTGGTTGTTTTGTTTTTCAGTGCGATAGAACAATGGGATATAGTTGATTAATGTTTAATTTTTATTGCAACGCATACGAAAAATGTACTTTTATTACGTAGGCTAGGGCTTAAAAATGTGTTTCTATTATTTGATTGGTCTATCGAAAAATCCACTCCACAATCTTATTAACAATTTTATGTTTTTGTGCATGTTGTTCGTAGTTTTACTAAATATTTTATGATGATTCTGTCGATGGTTTGTATGTTTAATCGCTATGGATTAAATTCAGTCTAATGTACTCCTCAATATTTAATGAATGTAGATTCAAACATGTCTCAATACCCATTTATCTTTGAATGAAGTGTTTTTGTTGATAAATATAAGAGATTTGGAACAGAAATGAAACATCGAAATCAAATTTATAATCAATAGCTATTTCTGACCCAACTTGAGTTCCCATCTATATCACCACTTCTTCACCTATGAAAAAATGTAATGGGTCTTGTTTTTGTGAAAAAATTTGTTGGGAAAAACTGTTGAAAGACTGAAAATATTATGAAAAATTTTCTGCAGTTTTCGTACAGAATCTAGCTAATCATTAAATGCAATGCTTTCTTCTTGTGTGAAATAAGAGATAAGATTAATCTAATGATTCCTGCATGAAAAGTGAGAGCTATGGACAAAAACACTACAGTAATTCTGTAGAATCTCTGTAGGTTTTTCTACAACATTTTCCCATGATCTAGTCAATCTTACAAACCTGTGTGGTGTAGAAAAAATTAGTTGTAATAGCAACACTATAGACTTGTAGTACTAGACAACTGTTTTAGTAAGACTAATTATTACGGTATACATCCCTTATTGTGATTCATCGCATCAACATTGTTCACAATGTCTCTTTGACACATTAGAAAAAAATGAAATAACAGTCGACAAAAAAAATAGTAATCAATCATTGTTTTACACATAAAAAGCATACAAGCTCCATGTAATCGTACAAATCTCGTCGGAGCACGCGAAAGCGTACCTATTATGTACACCCACAAGACCGTATATAAAGCGCATACGTGAGCACTTGGAACGAAGCGTATACGTACACGTGAAAGAGTAACGAAAAAAATTGCCTGGCAGGTCCAAATAAAAAGAACCATCGATCCGTCTTTAAGCGGCACGCACGCGTTTCGCGTCATAAGCTCCTCTCACCCATCCCTCCTCGCTTACCTACTCTTTTTTTTCTATTTATTTATTCTTTCTTTTTTTTCGCTTTACCCTCTCCCTAGCATCCTAGATTTCCTCAATCCATCTTCATTCCTACCTCTCCTCCTGCTAAGCTCACTTTTCGACTCGCATTTTATTTTTCTCCAGTGTATACGTACCTACTCCCTCGATGCATGTCGTCGTGCGCCAAGCGCGACTCGCATGCTCGCTGTACAGGTACTCCCGCTCACCCTCGTCTCGTACACTCTTTTCTTTCTTTATACCGGCAGTTTCGCAGTTTCGGTGCATTATGGCCGCAGAGCCGTAGTTTAAGGGCAAAAAAAAAAAAAAAAAAAAAAGTCGTACGATACTTATGGGCGCGAGGCACGAGACGCGTTCATTACTCGCAATTGTCGGAAATCGTCAAATCGCGAGCTTTTATACCCTGTGCCCCTGCTCTGTCCCGGTGCCGTATATGTACACACACCTTATACATTGGAGCTTTGCTACAAGTGTATACGTGCGGCACACAGTTCTGTTTATTCTCGAGCGAACTTGGTTTTTGCTCGGTGGAAAATCGCTGCTTCCGCCGTGTCGGCTCGTGTGAGTTAGAAGTTATGCATGCTCGTGCCACTAATCGTACTTTTTACTATCAGCATCAGTGTTATCCTTTTTTTTTTCCTTTTCATCTCAAAACTTTGTTCTACAAAACAAGAGGGGGGCAAGTTACTTATCTGCGATATAGTTTTTTTTATTTGTGTTTGTAGAATATACTTTAAATGAATTGTAATGCTATTTTTCTAAGTACTTTTTTGACACTGTATTCAAATTTTAGGGAGAAAAGCATCAATAAGTTTTTCGTCGAAGCAATGAGATCTCAGAATCGGACCTAATCACGAATTAATATATTACATAATTATATACTTTACAAATAGTTAAAGTAAACGAGTACCCTCCTCGTCTATAGTTGTTCCTTTTAAAGGATAAATGAACGAAATTAGCTGAAAGAAATTGATTTCTTTACCTAAACATATTTCTCTTGGCAAACTCACTCACCTATCAATAGATAAAAAAGACAATACCTTTCTGGTGTATTTTTCATTGTTTTTTCAAAAACAAAAAAAAAATAAGAAAGAAAAAAAAGATAAGAAGGAAATGGAGCTCTTAAACATCGAATGAATGCGAACAATGAGAGTTACAGAGTCGGGGTTCTTTTTTCCTCCTCCCTCTTCGTACGTCGGGTGCACACGCCTTGCACGTACAGCACAGCATCGCAAGGGCGTCGTGCAACACACAGCACATACATGTACACTTGATACGACGAACATACCTAAAAAGAGCAAACCTCTTTGCATGCGGATGGGCCGAGAAAACAACGGGTTCGTGACTGCACATAGCGCCAGCAGAGCTGATTTCTTTCTCTGCTCCGATGCTCTCTCTCTCTTTTTTTTTTTACATCCACACGTGTGTGCTACGATGCATGTTACTGCTCGCAAAACTTTACCCTCGTCCTTCTCTCCCCCTGCGATAATCGTCTACGACGTATTGCACGCTTGTACGATCCTGCGAGCATACATATACATGTGATTGTGCACGTGTCAGGATGTGCCATGGAAATCGTGACTCTCGAGCGCTCTCGTGAAATCACCGTCTCTTCTCTCTTCCGATGCCTTTTTTCTTTCCTTCATTTATCTTCATTCATCTTAATATCTTGCTTTTGCTCGCATGTACGACGTTAATGCGAGTGAGCAAAGTGAGCATATACTCACTCTATAGCGTGTATGTTACCAGCGATGATACATTTCTCTGCATATGAGCGTGTAGCGTGTTATCCATACCAAAGACAAAGTGTTATTTTAGATTTTCAGTTTTCACGTATTTTAAAGTTGCTTGGCTCTTGTATGCAGTAAACATTTGCGTATTTATGGTTGAAAATCTGTGACTGTAACAAAACAAGGGCACAAATATAAGATAATTTTCTTAAATTAATCCCATAAATAACGAGCCCTCCAGAATTAATGAAGGAAACAAAGATAACAAAAAGTACTAAAGTTAACATATACATACTTGCAGGTACAACTAGACAACCATGTACTAAATCTTTTTTCTTGAGACTATTAAGTATTTTGATTGGATATCATTCCATAGAATAAAATTTCAAACAAAAGTTACATCAACTTATTTGGAGGAAACTGAATGATGACCTTGAATTTTATCTTAAGATCATTTTAATGTTACGCTGATATTTTAAATGCTATTAAACCCAATTTTAGTAACCCCACGCCGTATTATAATAAGGATTAATTGCAATTTTAAAATCCACTTGAATTATAGGTCAAAATATTTTAACAAAATGAAATTTCTGATGGGCTTCAAACTAAAAAATTACGAAACATTTCATTATTTTAACACTTTGACCTTAAAATGACTGAAATAACTTTTACACGCTTTGAAAATTCGGTACGTGAATGGACCTAGCCATTAAAAATTTTACCTTGAAAATATCCTTGAAAACTTAAAATCAAATTAAAAGTTAACAGTCGACACAACGAGACTTCTTCAATATATTTCATTGTCTCACGTGTAGAAAACAAGAAAATAACGCCTCCGACATAATAATATATACGTGTACGTCGTTAAACACACGCGACTCAGGACAAATAGCACAAAAAAACAAAAAAAAAAAAACCAAATAAGTGTACACACGAAGAGAGTAGAGGCGCTCACACGTCAGTTAAAACCCTCTTCTTCATCCTCCTGGTCTTATACGCTCAGGTGAATCGCGAGAGACAATGCACAGTGAAGCAAGCAACAGCAGGAAAAACTTCTTCTTTCTCTGTTTTTTTTCGCTGTATGAATTTCCTCCTCCCTTTACTTCTATCTTCTTCTATTCTCTCGCTCGCTCAAGTCAAGGAGTAATGTTTGTACCTCAATGTATAGGTCCTACCACACTGTAAGTGAAGAAAAATGCTTTTACCGAAGCGAGAGATGGGGGGGGGGTGGAGAGCAGAGGGTAAGGAAGTAAACGGCAAACATTGCACGGCACGCACGTGAACGAGAGAGAAAGTCAGGAGGCAAGCTCTATAAGTGAACGAGAGGGAGGATGGGGGTGCGGAGGGAAGACAAAACAAAGGGCCCCCAAGGAGGAGCCGGACGAGGATACTCTTGGCTCTGCTGATGATTCTTTTTCTTTCTTTAGCTCTGCTACACATGTGAGCTTCGATTTCGCGCTCTGCTACGCCGAGTGATGAGCACTTGCGGCGGGGTCATCATTTTCTCGACTTTGTTTTTTCCGTGCTGAAACTCAACTTATCCTTCCTCTTTGTTTTTAATAAGGAAAATCGGTGCATACTGTGGTTACAATTGTTTGTGGATTTGGCAAATAAGTTTTGGTAATTAATAGGTTACGTTTCTCTAGTTACTTAGTACATAATAAATATTATGTATTAAATTTGACATGAGTTATGAGCTTTTTTTTTATGTAGCTAAGAACTACTTTTCGCCTACCAACACATATAATTAAACTAGCATCGCAAGCAGTGAGCAGATGATTAATCGAGATTACAATCTCTTGTATTAAAAATAATCAATCTCTATTAGCTTACTGACAAGATTGAGAAATTCAGGATTATATTAGAGTAACCTTTTATTGAAACCTCATGGAATAACCACGTGTGGTTCCCTTAATGATTAAGATTTTAGATATTATCTCAACTGATGATTAAAATTAACGACAAAAGATAAAGGATGTTAGTTTTTAGTTAAAATGAGAAGTTGCGAGATCTACGAGATCGGTTTATCTTTGCGTGCGGCTGGCGCGAAATCCGATCTCGCGCCCTCAAAACCGCTTGCGGTCGAAAAATCATTAATATCTTGGCTTCGTAGTACCACGTTTTTTATTATTATTATTATTTTTTTTTTTCAACTGAGGTAGCTCGTGAAGATATTACGTTCTGTGCATTTTATTTAACGTTTTGAGGGCATCTACAGCCAGTATAATAAATCTCTTTCAATAGTTCATTTTTAATTCTAATTTTTTAAAGCTGTATTCAACAGCGCATTTTATTTTTTTTCTATTAAAAAAGTAAATGTTCTAAAAATGAGAAATTTTCGAGTCTGATTTCTGACAAACAAAATTGAAGTCATTAAATCGATTCCCCGGCAAAAACTAATTTTTAAAAAAGATTCAATAAACACTTGCAATTGTGCAAGAAAGGTTCAACATACAATATCAATTTTTCAAAATTTTCATACAAAAGCAACAATTTCAGTGCATTTTTAGACATTTTGGATTTATCGTTTACTATTTACTAACAAAATTTTGAAACCCACTATTCTATATGTTTTACGTGGTTCGTAATTAAACTGATAATTTGATTGGTGATCACTATCTAAATAATTTAGCGAACTGACTTTTGAATTTTTTTTCTATAAAAACGCTTCTTTTACTAATCTAATCAAAGGCTATATATCTACGATACCAATTTAGTTTTGACAGTCGAAAAAAAAAAGAAAAAAATCACGAACATTCTGCAATAAACTGATGCATTTAATCCCACTTGGTGTACAATGTAAAAATAAATTCCATAAAAAGACTTTCACAAATTTTTTCTTGTAAATATTACCAACTTTAATGGTACCCCCACACCGTACAAACTGCATAATGTTTTGGTCTCATTTAAATAAATGATGGTAAAAAACTTGCCCACAAACTAAAATAGATGTATATATGCATAAAAAAAAAAAAAAATGTAAGCAAAACAACCTCTACATGTGTCTTCATCTAATGGGGATATAACAATAAACGGCACAATCACTGACATAGCCATTCAAAAGCCAACGCACGTGTGCTGCGGCACTTTAATAGTTATCAAATTTCAACGCTATCACCGTCGACTTCTCACCTTCTCTTCCATCTCCCCCTCACTCTCTCTCTCTTTCAGCCGTACTATTTCCTTTTACCCTAAAGCGCCACTCCTTGTGGCTATTTTCAACAAACGTATAGTAGGAGACAAAGGAAACGAGAACAGCGAGGCTAAAGCCAAGGAGCCTCTTGTGAACATAATCCCCTTGCCGAGATGGCTATACGTGCACCTTCGGTATGTGCACGCAAGAAACCTACGTGCTGGAGTCTACACTCGGGTGGCAGTCCATATATATATAATACCTATCTATCTCTATAGGTATACCCTTTGTTGACTCTTCGAGAAAATCGTATATCACAGCGATATGAGAAATCGCGAAAAAATAGGGTGACGACACATAGAGCATCCATAAATGTACTCGTGTGGCACATGTACGAAGAAAAGGGGGGACCCAAAGAAGCTACATTTTACGTGAATTTCAACCACAAGGTGGTTCAGCCGCCGTTGAATTTCCCCCCTTAGCTCCTTCTCGCTTCTGCACCTGTTGCTTCACTGCAACGCTCGAAACTGAATCGAAGGCATGGGCTTACTCTATATGTATACATACACATAGAGGAGCATACGAGTCGAGCAAGTGATGTCGTAAAATTGGAAGATTAGGTTTTCTCCGAGCATAGGGGGATATACTACGCACGGATTTCCCTCTTTCAACCCCCTGTTTGTCTCTTTGCCCTTTTTCTTTCTTTAAAAAAGTCCTGTAGGTAAACTGCGTGCGGTGTTTTTATTTACCCTACATTTGTGGGGAAAGTGTCTTTTGATGTGGCTCGTTTTATATAATTTATTAAAATATGCTTGCGTGTTTGTGTTTTTTCCATTGTTATTGTCTACTTTTAAAGTGTTTTTATGGCTTTATAATAACGTGCCATTCTTTTCAAAATTATGAATCATTCAATATGAAATGAACAGTCGAGTCATTTTATGGTTTAATTTTGCGTTACGATGTGATTAGTTTTCTCATTTTTTCATTTGTGCTATGTGATAAAATATTAATAAAACGTACAAAATTTTTCATTTAACCAATCAATTACTTTTTTCAAGTAATCTAGCAATCAATAAATTTGATTAGAAAATTTCGGGTTCTCAATAAAAAAAACTTACCTATATCATACTTTTCTTTTTGACAGTTGCATGGTTTTTCCAAAGAAGCAGGCCATTCAAGATTTTTTATTAGTCACAATATTGAATTAAGAATAATGCTACTCATTTTATTTCATTCTAAATGTAAAATTACTTCATTTGATACTCAAACAAGATGTGCTATAAACAATATGACTAGTTTTTAATTTGTATCGAACACCATACTAAATTTAAAGTGGCAACACGTAATATTCGTTATGTATTTTATTCGTTAACTCCTTTGAATTGATACTCCTATTAAGATGCTTGTAAAGATATGGGTTATCTATACTATTTTGCACCAGCCACGTTATTTGGATTAATGAAAATATGACATTGCTGATGGTCAGCGTTTATTTATTTCTGTATACTTAACAAAAAATTCTCAAGAAATTTCATTTAACAAACTATGAAACGACCAATGCAAGAGCAGCTGAATTGTCTCAAGCTTATGAAATAAATTCAGTAGTGACGTTCATACACGGCATTTGCATGCGTGGATACTTATGTTCAAAGAAACAACGACGTCTGCAATATTCGTATATAAAGACCCCACGCAGCCGAAGCCATGATATAAAGTACGCCACGTCAAAGTTTCGTTGTCACGGGCACAACCAGTCGTCTTTGTAACACATTCGTCGCTAATGGTTCAAAAGCCCTACGGTGGGCTTGCCGTGATACCGATCTTGCCGCAAGCGACATTGATGCATTGACCGACGTGTGCTCGAATGTAATTGATTACACCCTCTTTGCCGTGTTTACATCTCCGCATATTGTACGCGATCTACGGGACCTGTGAGTTTTATTTATTCTTGTGGGAAGAAAAAAAATTAAGGACACATTCCTTTTATTTGAGCGTTTACCAGGATACGTCTTAATATTAACCATTTTTACCTCAATCAACGTGGATATGATATTTAAATAATCCTAATATTTTTTTTTTTAAAGATAATCAAAACTAAGATTTTTCATATTTCATCACTCGTACTCCTCGTTCCCTCATGACTATCATCCTTCAATTCAAGACAAATACATATCACTCAAAATATTAACATCCGCAATAATATCCAAGATAATTGCTATCACATAATTTATTTATGATAATCGGATATCAATCGGGACACGATCCTTAATGCTTTTCAAAATCGTTAAAATAAACCCGGTCTCGTGAGGGCTGGACCGACTAGTTATATTTTGCAACTATACTGACGTATCATGATTATAGAATCATCCTAAAATCAGACCGCCACAGTGAGCACTAGAATCGTTTCGTGTTCGCAAAAGGAAGAGACACGCATGGCAAAGAAAACTCCGCGGAAGTGGACACTGGAATGAAAAAATCGGTCAAGCCGATCAACTGGCAGCTTCGCTAAAAAAGGAGGAGTACGGTTTAATACATATATATATATACACACACGTCGTGGGAAAAGGCTACGGATACTGGAAAAGTGTGCATACGCGCGCGCTTGCACGGAGATCGGTATAAGGCCGGCGTGCGGGAAAAGAGACGTCGGAGGAGGGAGAAATTCGTGTGGTGCTGTCGGAAGCGAAAAAATAATCCTTCTCCGGACGATCATGTGCGCGAGGATGGGAGAAGCAAACCAGAGGGGGGCACGGACATGAGGAAGGAGGGAGAGAGTCAAGGAGTAACAAAGAGGCTCGGACCCTCTTTTTAACAAAGAAGATCGGCAGAGGCTCAAGTTCTCTTTCTCTTGTTCTCCATCCTTCTTTAGCTCTCTCCTTTGCGTCTAACGAACGAGTCTCTCGTTCCTCCGCGTCCGACGTTAAGGGCAAGTCGATCATCACTTTGGACTAGAATGAACCAGCATCGCACTCGTAAAGCAAAGAAAAAAATCGGTTTTACTCACCCTTTACGCGCTTAAACGAATCTCTGCGAACTAGGAAATCGTAAACTGAGATTTTTGCCCCACGTTTTGAAGGATCGTTTTCTAGAATCTCGGCGTTTTATTTTCTCTTAGCAATTTTCAACCTTAAACTTTGCTAAATTGAGGACATTTGCAAAACTGACAGTAAGGTGTGCAAAATGTTGTACAATTATGTCTCACTCAAAATTTTAGAAAATTATGTTGTATAATTATAATTGAAGTTAATACTTTGCAAGTTCATTCAACAGCTATTTGGTAGTAAAATACATTTAAATTATAAATAGTTTACTATTTATAACTATTGTTACATGTATCTAACGAATCACTTTTAGAAAATGATTTATTAGCATTTCTCTTAGATTTTTGATCATTTTTTCAAAACCAAAAACACAAATATGCTAAATTAATAACTTAACACGTTTGTAGGGGCTCTGTTTGGTAATGGCTTAATTTGAAAAGTACAATTAGAGTTATATGAAAGGCTCGTCTAAGAGTCAAAGATCGAATCAGTGAACTTTATTATACTGGTAACCATAAAATAAAATTTACAACATTTCGAAAAAAAGATATTTCTACAAGAGATTTTTCGAATTTCACATATAGTATGAACGATTAATCCTCGTATCAATTTTTATCCTATGTAATTTATCACTTAAAATACCAAGGAAATAAAAAATTCACAAAGCTCATTCAACTCCCACACTAAGGGCATACTACTTGCGTTGTAGAAGTGCTTTCGCTTTCAAAGCTTATCTTCTCGAGTACTTAAGTGTTACATTGGAAACGAAAACTCGACGTGCACGTGCAGGCATTGCCAATATAACCAATACAACGAGGGAGAGAAACAACCATCCTGCCACCGTACCCCTTTTACTGTTGGAAAACAAAAAAAACGCGTTTCACTCAAGTTTGCATGCACACATGCATACACCTACCATTGGGTATAGGATGAACCTGACCTTGGCTAACGCGAGTTCATGCAGGGGTCACACGCGACGCAAGAATCAAGGCAAACGAATACGTACGAGTTTTGCTCGTCTCGACGATTTTCTCTCGCCCATCAATGTCCATCGGTGCGAATTGCAGTGCACGAGGCTGATACCACTTACGGCTGAGCAGGAAATGCGCCTTTAATGCGTGCTCTTTTAACGCAAGGAGACGATTTCCGCTGCATGGCTGACTTGGAGCTGGTATTGGAGGTGCAGTGGCTGTAAAGCAAATAAATGCATTGTCTTTACTGATTTGATGAATTTTACGTACATGAGAAATTATACATTTTTTTTATCTTATATGATACTTAAATAAATCATTTATATCTTATCAAGTTGGGCAACATGACAAGTATACACTTTTCCATCATTTAAAGATATAATAACAATACAAATCAGTTGTTAAGCATCTGATGGGTGTTGTTGCAGGGCGATAAATTAGGAAGTAGTTGCTTCTGGATGTATTTAGAATATATTATTTAGAACATATTTTCGTACCAGAACAATAGCCTTAAACTAACAGTAGGATATTAGATCAGTGGAATACTGAACTATAAATAAAAAATTATTTTTCAACACTACTGATCAACCTATCGTGAAATCAATCACGCATTACGACAGTAGTTGAAAAAATAAATTTTCATTGTTTAACAGTGACAGAGACAAATTTTTTCTCTTTTCATAATCACGATATGTATATATATATATATATTTGTCCATCAAGTAATACAACAAACTTTATACCTACGAAAAATATTCCATAGGTGCAACAACAAATGTAAAAAGTATTATAAATTAGATTCAAGACTCATGTTTTATATTACGTATAATGTAATAAGTGTAGCTAAAATTACTGCTGGTCTAAAATTAATTCTTAAATTATTAAAACCACACAAAGTAACGATGGTAGGGGTGTAAATTCGAGTCATACAAGAATCGTGGAAGTAAATTCTTGTGGATTGAAAATATCACATAGATCCTTTCTTGGATGACACCTCACGTCACATAAATGAAAACTTCATTTCTCAACCTTTTAAAAATTATTTCGCGATCTCGTTGACCTATTGCACTTCGTGTACAAAAGAAAAAGATCGGAGAGAGTGAAAGCAAAAGGAAAGAGGGGCGAAGTTGATGGTGGTAGAGAGGGCAGATATCGTACCAGGCAAATGCACTCTCCGCTATCTGGTCCCTGAATTAAGCACCGCGTTATTTGTCATAACATCTCTTTCCATTCAACCAATCGGTTGGCTAGTTTCTCCTTCCCGATACTATGTACACAATACAGGCGTACTTCCATGCATGTACACACGTAAAGTTGGTACAATGTGTGTATGCATGGAAGAGGGCGATCAATGTGCTTCGGGTATACCTATCGATGGACTGTCAACCGTAAACGTGTACGTTGCCGATTAATAATTGATGACACAGCTGTGATCTGCACCGATCCGATGACCCCTCACGCGTATATAGGCTCAGGAGAGGTAGGGTTCGAGGAAGAAGAAAAGTAGGTGCACGTGAACAACACATGAGAACCACAGAAATTTAATGTTGCGAGATGATGATTACCCCATTAATCGATGCAATTGCCCGTTTTAACCGAGCCAATCGACAGTACGAAATCTTTCCCGCCTCGGCTTTACGACTGCGCTTGCATGCGCGCTCTTTTTCTCTCTCGGTTAAGTATGAATTTACTTTATGCTCGCTCCTCCTTCCTTTTTGTTTTCCATTAACAAAACAGGCTTGTCCTTGAACTTTACGTTTTGTTCGATTTTACATTTGGATAGATTGTTTTTGTTGTTCATAGTTTTTATTTTGTATGACGCAAATGTATAATGACTGTAAAATAAATCGTTTGGATATACTATTTTCAGCTTAAGATGGCTCTTGACTTTTGGTAGCGTCAAAAGATCATTGGACTTGTTAAGTTGAAACGTCTACCAGAAACAAGTGTTTTTCAGATTATTTGTATTATTTCGTTTTTCTCTTTTCTTTGCCAAAGTGGAGCTTTACCAGTTACATAAGAACTAACGATGGGTAATCCAGAAAAAAGTGGTGCTGTTATACTTTGAGTAGATCTAATGCTGAGCCTTGGACTAAGGAAGAAGATGGAGCTACATCAGTTACAACAGAACTAACAATGTGCCGTTCACTTAAAAGTTATGCTGTTACAGTTGCAATAAAATTTTCACTTTGAGGGTTACAGAAAAACAACTGATGCAATGCTGTCCACAAAAAAGTGATTCTATGAACATTACTCTGTAGACTTTAGCTTCTAGACAGTAGTCAGATTGTACAAATTTTCATTTTTTCTTTTGTTTTATCTGACATTTACATTTATTTCTTTTTAACTTCGTAATTAGAACTAAAATACTTTAACAAAGTAAACAGAGCAACAAACTAAAACAGTATAGTTTTTACGAATTTTTAAAACATGGCAAATAAAATCGAAAAAAGCGCACACAATAACATGACTATTGAAAACGAATCCAATCTTTGTACACGATTACGGTGATCGTATACAACATTTATATATAAACTTGCGGTCAATTACGCCTAACCTCAAACTGCACAAAGGCTACCGAGACGAGTCGGTTTCTTCTTTGTTGTTGTTGTTTTTTTTTTTCCATCTCGTTACCAAATAATTGTACCAATAACGAGCCATAGGGTTCCAGCGGCGTTGTGGTGAAGTGATCGCGTGATGCGCCCGCGTCGGCACTTTTACCCGAGAGGAGCTAAGCGTGGCCAAATTTTCTAGGCGGTGTTTGTACACACGTACAGGTACACACTGGAAAGAGAGAATCGAAACTTTGGCCAAAGATTCGTGGTGGTGGGATCGTCACGCATCGTAGACTTTTTTTTTTTAATTTTCGATACAACATCCTGAGTGGAGTGCACGCAGGAGCCCCTCGAGAAATCGGCTTCTGGTTTCGCTGATCGATCGATCGATCGATTATTCGACGAAGCCCCGCTAAAATTACACGTATCGATGTATACTTGTATAGACTGAGCACCACACGCGGATATGGCGAAATTGAGGCGGCTCCGCCTTTCATCGTGTAATGGGTTTATTATAAGGCCGGCTGCTCGTCAGGGGCGAAAATTTCGGTGGTTTGTAAAATGTATATAAGCCGCCCGTAAGGAGGAAATAATCCATTGTAATTTATTTGGTCAGTCCGTTGCGCCTTTGTTTCCATCTGGGCCCTGAGGATTATAGTTTTATTGAACTTGTACTTTTATTGGTCGCCAATTTGTGCTATGTGATACATTTCTTTTACACATTTTTTTTTTTTTTTTTTCAAAAAGAACAGCGTAAAATTAAAATCATCTGACTATGCACAAAAGCGATGGATATGCTTAATGAAATAACACTGATAAATTATGGATGTTTAAAGCAGATACTCCACTCGATTAATCCTTGGTATTTACAAAAACTTTGTGATTTAGTTGATGAATATTCTCCATAAATATTTAGGATGCAACACTTAAAAGAATCAATTACAAAAATCGGTGCTAAAATGTATTGTAATCTGGACGTTTTATTTTTAAATATCAAACTATATAACCATACATTTGTATATCTAGATCATAAAACTCGATTGAATACAAAACACTAGTAAACACTTGTTAGTGGAATGTGTAGATGTATCGGACAAGAACTGGCTCATAATGTAATTAATTTGAAAGGTGAGATGAAAAAAGAGAGAGAGAGAGAGCCGAAGCTTAGCAAATGTAAGGGCCGTCCAGCACTAATGTAATTAAAAGAGAATAAAAAGAAGGGAAGGCGCAGGGGTATATAATAAGGATGAGGCGGACGAGATAATGTACAAAAAAATGAGGGGAGAGCGATGAGAAAAAGAACCTGTTGGGTCCGTTCCTTATCTCGTTCTCGTGCAAGAGGAGGAAGAGAGAACAGCTCAGCTACATTTGTGGGTATACGAGCACGCGGGGGGTAACCTAACACCTCAGCTCTCACATGTGTGAGGGGGAGGAGACGCGACGTGTGTCCGGGTCGTGAGAAGTGCGTTATGTGTTGCTGATGTTTTTTTTTCTTTTTTTTTCTTTATCTTTATAACCTTCATGCGGCTGCATGCACAACATGTATACAAACTACCTCGATTTAACTCACGAATAATTTATCTCGGCTTTTATCATTTCCTTTTGCACGCGGGGCGTCAGAAAACAAGACAATCTCTACACTTGTTTTAATATATTTTTTCTCACTCTCACAACCATTTCACTTTTCTTTTTTTTTGGGGGGGGGGAGGAAATTATTTATATTTAAATCATGGGCTACAGAACTTCTGGTTTAGCTCGAGTGTTAATGTTTTCTTGGTTTGACTGATGTGGTTTATTGAAAACGTTTCAGAAGCTTGAGCTTTTAATGATGTCTTAAATATGCAATAGTACCAATGATAAAAAAGGACTTGCCTTCAAGTTTGGTATAACCTACAGATGTTTGCGTTAATCCATAATTTTATATTCTTCTTTTTGACTATAAGTTTACACCAATTACACAATTTTTACATGACAATTTTGATGCATATACATAAAGTATTTATTACAACCTTATGTTTTTTTTTTACTGAATTCTTCTAAACGTATTCAACAAAAGCTCAACAGGGCAGCCTGTGTTTATGAAAAATCTTTTTTACTCAAGTCCATTACCTTTATCCTATTATATTTCAAAATACCAATGTTACTTATTAATTAAATAGTCATAACAAATCATTTTTTTATTAAACACTTTTAGGGACACCAAAGATTCACAAAAAAAAAAATAAAGAAACTTTTGACAATCCTAAATGTGTAAAGGCCATTAAATTCTTAAATGGGAGTATGAAAGTGAATAAACGGAAAATTTATGCAATATCATGGAAGCAGCACGTATTACAAAATAGGTGGACTATATTGTTCATTATTTATTATAAAAAAATAAATCTTTTACTGGCATCAGCAAGTTAACAGAACCGATACAGTAAGCGTACATAAGGGATAATATTATGTAAGAGGATAAGCCATAAATTTGTGGAGCAACAACAACGTAATACAACAAAAAGCGACGCACATGAGTCCATGCATGTTTACGTACACGTGTCACGAGTGAGAGACTGCATACCTCGCTCTCACGTACAATGAGCAAGTACTGGCTCTCTCGTCTCTTTTACACGAAAAGAAGCGCATAAAGACCCAGAGCATATAAGTAGTTTCAAGAGAGAAAGATGAGGAGTGTTGCTCGTGACCATCCGTGACGTACACGCTCACGCTGTAACTCCTCTCGTTTAGTTTTTTATTTTTTTATTTATACACATATTTAAAAAAAAAAAAAAAACCCACCTCTGCACTTGTCGTAGGTACACCAATACACATACATCTCTAGTTACACATGGTCTTAAATGCATGTATGCACGACAGGGTGCATTAACCCTTCAACTGTTGCACTTTGTTCGCTGAAATTCATGTCCAGCCTTTCTCCTTTTTCTGCCCCTACCCTCCTCTTTACCAACACATCGACTCCTCTCTCTCTCGTTCGTTCGCTCGCTCCCCTCGATGAGATTTATGGGGTGAATCCTCGAACGTGAGCCAGTAGTAATAGAGTTTTAAAACTTTGCTCCTCGAAAAATGGACGTTGAAATATGAGTCGCAGAAAAAAAAAGAAAGAAATGCGCACCCAACAGTAGTTGCCGCTGTGATTCGTCATAACTCAATTTTTGTTGTAGCTCCGTGATGTGCAGCTGCTGTACTCATTACTTTTAATGTAGCCTGCGTTTTAGATGTTTGTGACATTAAATTTACGAGAGATTCACGTTTTGAAGAAGAAATTATTTAATTTTTCGTCGGCATAAGATTGAAAAGAAAAATTAGCTCCATGTAAGAGTAGCTTTGACGGAGTTTTTAATCACAGAGATAGGTAATAATCTAAGTATTTGAAGCGCGTATCTTTATGTGGTTAATTCATTATAAATTGCGTCTCTTAAACTGATAAAATGTGAAAAATAACTAACCGTGGATATTATTAAATGTAAAATTTTATCTTTAACTAATACAACTGAGTAAATTTTAATTTTTCTGTTTGATGATGAAATAAACGATTTATATTTTCCATGCTGCTTTTTATTGTTAATATTATTCAGAATCAATGTAACATTTGTTGTCTAATACATGTGTACACATGACATAATTACAAATAAATTTTAAAATCATACGTACAAATATAATAAGAACCATGGTAATGGTCATCGCTAGTATCCCTCCGTAACCACAGTAAGAAAGAACTCCCCTGTACATAACTTAAAAAAAAAAAAAAGTAAAAAGTATCAACTTATACATCAATTTATAATTGACTATTATTTACGTACATTATTATTTCCGTAGAATACAAGTATCTACATATCTTGAACCCATTTTGTTGCTAAACACGTATAAGAAAACAATTATCATAACTCAATTATGAGTACAAGAATTGTGAAACAATACTGTTTAAGCAGAAATACATTTTTATTTTAGAAAAAAAATTATAAATTACCAAAAATTTTAAAATATCGTAGATCTTATGTCCGTATAAAATGTGTACAACTTACATGATGAAACAAAGTCGAAAAAATTAACCTTCAATCCCCTTATTACTTACAGTAGTAGAAGAGACTGTCTTAACAGTCGAAACAACCCTCAATTCTTCCAACATGATTTTGAGCTTATGCTTGACATCCGCACTAGAATAACTTTAAACATTTCATTGAAATAAAATGGATATTCCCAGGACCATTGGAGATAACATTTGAGAAGTCATTACGTGATTAATTTGGGTGTGTGTCTCGTTTGTGTCTCGCGAGACTAAGAGATTCGGGAAACGTTTGGTGACATACATCGCAGCAAAAGTGCGTGTACATATGTGTTGTTAAATCTTCGTATGCCCCAAATTTCTGCAAACAGTAGTAGCAATGAAAGACATGCTGGGTTCTAATATGCCTTACAAGATCGGTTGTTATGTCGAATATTTGTAAGCAGATTTTGCAATGGTGGGGATGTTGGGAGTTTAAATGTCTTGTCAACAAGTACTTTTCAGTGAAACCTCGCGGGCACATGGTGCAGAAGTGTGACTTTAAAGTCGTGTGTATAATTTGATGCCTCTCAAGGTATCTTTTTTGGGTGAATTCTTTTAAACACCGATAGCAGCGAAAGAGCACCTGACTCACATGGGTACGCCTGTGAGTCCTGAAATCCGAGGGATCTTGGCACGATTTTCCACAAATTTCACACAAGTATAAACCCTGACAGAAACCTTCACCGTCAGCCATGATGCACCTCAGAAGCTGCAGGTCACTTGGAATTGTATTTCAATTTGCTTGGCGATGATTTCGTTGTCGTTGTTGCTGTTTATTCTCTATTTCAAGTTGAGTATGGTTGGTGCTATGGTTTCATGGAAAATTTTATCTGTTTCACGAGTCGTTTTTCTGTTGATAAACAAATAAAAACGTTAATCATATCATCTTGAATGAACTTTAATACGCGACCGCAGTTTAGTTCAATTTTACTATTTGTTAATAAATTTATGAAGGAAGGTCATGCTTACATTTTAAACAAACTTACCTTATTATTTTTTAATCCTAATATTTATCGTTTTTGAGGCTGTACCAGTACCAGTTGTATCGAATTTTCTACACTTGTTCAATGGACAGTAGATGGTATTCGTATCTTGGATTCAGGAATTGATTTTACACTCCCTTGATATGCATCACTACTTGTATTAAAAAAATATATCAAAACTTGTATATTATCACTTAAATTTACCTTAAAGTATTTCGTAAAGAAACTATCAGAAGCACTGAGAAAAAAGAAAAAAAAGCCAAAGTCCGAACAGTGATACGTTTGTAAAGACAAAGCATAACTAATTTTGAAGCATCATCCAGAAGCCCGAGAAGTAATTAGTTTTTAACGATATACAAAAAAATGTTAATAGCGTTATAATGGATATTAGTCGGCAAAGTTTTAATAATATTTCTTAAGAACACTGGTCTGACGGAAGGCAGTGCGAACTGCGTGTTTCGAATTTCGACCTTGTAAGATTGTACATGAAGAAACATTTTGGTATGTGACTAGTATGCATAAAACAAAGCCAATCAAAGATAAGAAATAACAGAAATAATGGCTTTAATATCTAAATTATGCGTAGTTACATTAAATGACAATTTATCTTTTTCAGATATTAACATCTGTATCAGGTGTAGAAAAATACCACGACTACATTCTTATTAGTGTACGAAATTTTATATTTTTCTTACTCAAGTTATTACTTTGGATAATTATAATGATTTAAGGCATATACTATAGGGGATATCGAACGAGCACTGAACGTAATGGTGTAATCTTAGTAAATCTAAAAAATCATGCGCACAGTACGATGTACGTGACTGCCACGTGGACCCAACCTATAGAAATAGCTTAATTTTATAAGGCATAAAGTTAGATTATTTCGGCTGCCTAGTGAAGGATTCAAGATCCTACTCATACTCAAAAATAATGAACGTCTCCCCACTTGTCGGGTCAAAAGTTTATTTACGACAATGGAGGAAAAATAAAAAAATGATATTAATAAAATATCCTAAGCTCTTATCAACAAACTAACACCCAACCCCGCCGAAAGTGCTTTATATCTGCCCTGCTCCAAAACAGATAATCAGCTCTTTCGACGAAGGTATGCAGAAAAATATTATACGCGCTACGTTCGGAGGTTAAGAAATGTGCTAGATTTCACGTTGTCCGTTAATTCACGTGAAATCTGCGACATTCTTAACCTCGCTCACTAGGTGCGTGATATACTATTCCTCTTTACATGGGAATCTGAAAAAAAAGTGGAAACCGAAAAAAGGAACTCGAGATAAGGGTCAGGATGTGGCGAAGAGAGCGCCTCGTTGCCGAAAATTAACGCTTGGCATGCTAATTGCGAAATAACCAGTCAGCCGTGGTTTGTTTTCTTTCTTAAGCTGAAGCAGAAATAATTTCTGACTAATAAAGTACTTTGTTTTTGTGAAATTAGCATCCATAATCGGCAGGAAGCATTCGTTCAATCACGAAGTAAAGGAGGGGGAGTGGAAGGGAAAAATATATATCAAAGCTGAAGAAAGTTATCGGTGAATTTCAATTGGCGATTCCAAGAAGAGAGACGACTCTTTCCGACATTCTCGGTCCGAGGGAGCTGTCACGTCGAGATAAAAAAGTTTTCAAAACCAATTTGGGCTTTTGTAACGATTCAACTATAATTGCCCGAGCTTTTCATTCGTGTCGCTAATACCTTGATCTTTCAAAGCTGTTTTTAATGCGAATGATCTGGTTGATGGTAATCCATCATCTCATTCGACAACTTGGTGCTCTTTAAGGTATAATCTTGTGTAATTATTATGACATAATAGGTTGCAATTTTTTCGTTTTTCTTGCATCTCCAAATCATAATACTAATATTCAATTTGAGGACTCATTCACTGAGAAAAGTAGTGTTAGGAAAAAGTATTGTAACTGTAATAAAAATTACTATATTTTTTATGAAAGCCAAGGCTTACTCGCCATATTATAATAATTACTATGGTGCATAATAAAATATAATTATATTAATAATAATTATCAAAAATACAATGAAAACTACTGTAAACGTAGTCATTTGCGTCATCAGGCGAGTATGTCTCAGCTTTCTTAAAAAATATAGTAATTTTTATTATAATTATAATACGTTTTCCAACACCACTTTTCTCAGTGAATAGATCAGGTCTGACGAACCTGTAAGTATCTCTAGAAACTGCAAAGCTCTTTATGACTTGGACACGTAAAATTTTAGATGACCCTTTACTTAGTTTACTGAATTCATTAACAATAATGCACAGACAAATTACCCTTGGCACAAAAATATTTGTCTGTCGATTCGCGATTGTTTCTATTGCCAATTTCACGAGAACTTTTGACAAAGAATCAGACTTATTCTTTGTGTTACATTTGAAAATTTTCTTAAATCACAGTCTATCGAATGCTCAACCCACTCGTGGATACCTGAAAAAAAAGACACTCACGTCCAGCACTGCAGGCTCATTTTCCCTCGTTTCAATACACGAACATAAAAGTAGGTGCTTCCTCAATTGAAAATCGAAATTGACACTCGCACACGTCTGTATGTATGTAGACGAAAAGACCGGAGACGGACGTCACGTGCCTGCAGTGCACACGCCACACGGAGAAATCGCAGCTGATCGTCTTTTCTCACGCGCGCGAACGGTATATGTACACACGTACACTTACACTAGAGCCAATAGATGATACTTGCTGGTTATACTCTTCTGCCGTCGTAAGAAAACAGCCTTGTGGTTGCACTTATTTTACCAACAACTGTTACATCGCACGTCGATTCGCTTGAGGTTTAACTTGAGGGTAGATCAACCAATTGTGCCCGAAGACAAATCACACGTGCACAGTTTGTCCGTACGCTGTGTCGTAGGGATTTTATTTGATTCGATTCTCAGACATTTTAATTTATACTAATGGTATGTACTGGTATGTACTTAAATGTTTCTGTGGCGGAATTTCATAGGGGTTAATATTGTGTTGGCACATGAATGATAAAATTGTATAAGTTTGACTCCGTAGAGAAAACAAATTATAAAAATTGGCATTTTAACAAGCAACAGATTGTTTTTCTTACTTATTAATAAATTTCTTTAATTATAACCTTTATGAACGTGCAAGTGAGTAGAAGATCTTTTTAAAGATATCAAAAACAAATTAATTACAAATTACGCGAATTAAAATTTGTTATTCAAATTAGAATATGAGCCATCAATCACGATGTATGTTTGATGTTTGTAGGTACGGTATAAGCCGAGTGAAGAAAACCTTTTTAATGATTGCGCACTTACGACGTACCTGATAGGTGATACGTGCAATTTAGACTCATTACACGGCTCATCTGATAACGCAGCGTAATACGTGTAGAAAATGTGACTCAAGCCATCAGTAAATATATAAAATTTGAAAATACTATTTTATGTAGCTCATACTCTTTTATCAGCAAAAAATGGAGAAAATATGTACATATTTTTTCTAGTTCTTATCTATTCTATTTCTTCTATTATAGTTCTTATCTAAGACAGCTCCCACGCTCGCGTCACATGGGCAACGATAAGGATAAAACTCATAATAAGACATTGGCTATGTAGCGACAATCGATCTCAGAAAGGAAGCACGAAGAATAATCAGAAGCAGAGCATGACAGACAGGACGTGTGATTTTTGCGTGCTCCTACACACCGGATGGACGACCGCTGCACGAACAATACAAAAAAAACAAGGGCCCAGTCAGGGCTCAGCAGCGTTAAAAAAGAGAGGAGCGGAAGAAGAAAGAGAGGAGCAACAACACACGCGAAAGGACGTGCACACGCTGGTATTCGATGTGCAGCGCAGTGTACATGTATACCTACTTACGAGGGCGCGAGCGTGCGCTTCGAGGGATAATGACATGCCTGTCTCTCTTCTCGGCTAATTCGAATCTTTGAGATACCGGCCTTGCAGTTTGTACTCCATTACTCCGCTTCTCTACCTGTACCTGTTATACTTTTTCTGCTTTTTAAGCTTCCCTTATTTCTCAACTTCTGGACCTTCTTCGTTGGCTTCCAAAGATACATGGGCACGTACACGCAGATCTTTTTAATTTAAGTCAATGAATCGGCCCTTTTTTCGGTCCTCTCGTTATCTTTTCTGTGCAATTACTCTCAAATACGTTTAACTCTATTAAGACACTATTAATTTAAGCAGAAGCATTTTTTTTCCTTTTTTTCAAACAAAAGGCAGGAATTCCTGTCAAAGGAAACTTTTTGAGATTGAGCCATCCTAATTAGGTCAAAATTAGAAAAATATACCTACTTCTTATATCCAACAACTTCCTCTTGTTCTAAATACGTGTCTGATACTATGTTATTACCTGAAGAAGCGTACATCTGTATCATTTATTTCAATCCTATACTTTTGGGAAAGAAACTATTTATTTAAAAATAATAGCTTTTTTTCCAATGCGTATCATGTTGATATATGTGGTACATTATAAAAAAAGTATTTCTCTTGTATAAAGTATACATATTTCAATGGTCCAAAACACTAAATACAATGTACAAATCGGATTAAAAGCAAGGAGGAGGGTATGAATAAAAATTTTGTGATAGTAAAAGATACAGAGATATGAAGTCACAGGCTAAAAAAGATAAGCACATAGAGACAGGGAAAATCAAACAGATAGACATGACGACACATGCACTTGTAAAGCCTTCCTATTTTTGTTTACCTTCGATTAAACTCCCATAATAACGTTAAATATCGTTAATTAAATTTTCAACTTGAGCACCAAAACAATGAAAAGTAAAAAAATTTTGACAACAACTAAGTAAAAGATACATTTAAAACAAGTAATATTTCTCATCATCTAAAACATTGCCATAGGCATGCCAGGTCTGAGACTATATTCCCAACAATCGTGAACATGTATACATTATATCTGTAGTAAAATATCTGTAACATTTTTTACGCAAAACGCTCGAACATCAAGCAACTAATAAAAGGCAAAGCTGCTCCCCCCCCCCTGAGTCACGTTTCAAACCGATGATCCGTAATACACCCTATACTATGAGAAAAATTGCGAGTACAAAGAATCACGGACCCATGCGTATGTGTTCGTGCGTCTACATGTACACACGGGAGTAGGTGTACGTATGTACATCCAAAGCTCTCGCGCTAGAGATTCTCGGTAGAAGCGATCGAAATTCTTCTTCCTCTTCTTTCTCGTCTTCTTTTACTTCGGTGCAGTTTGCCCCGTTTCTCTCGAAATGTTGAGAAGCGCCTCGTATAAATTTCCTCTCGAAGGACTAGCTCACTCTCTCTCCCTCTCTCTTTACGTGCGTGAATACACGCGATAAATTGAGATGCATGGCTCGTGAAAGGATCTTCCACGAATCCACTGGTTCAACTCGGTACCTTCCGTAAGTTGATCGATACGTATATACTGAGTGTAAATCTTTTTCTTTCCTCAGCTATACCGTACAAAAGAGCTTTAAAATTCATTTGCACAGATTATACTCCACGAGAATTTTACTGCACGGTTTGTGCGCCAATTATTGGGTGCCTCCTCTGGTTTTATACTCCTAAGCTGAATAAAATTATGATTTACGAATTTTTATTTTATTTTATTTTTTCTTCAAATGCTCCCTTTTTCTCATGATTGGCATGGGATGTATGAAAACGTTTGTTTAATAGTAATGTTTGACGATACGTACTACAACATTTTTCGTTCTCACGTTTTCGAGCAATTTGGTACACGAAATTAAAAACTGAGAAATAAATTTAAAATTAAATCAACATTGCAAAAACACGTGTATCACATGAGCAAAGCTCTTAAAAAAATACTGAAATTTTACGCACTATTTTGGGGTCCCTGCCGCAGATTTGATCAATCTAATTATCCCTTGATTGAGATGTGAATTTAATGAAAATTCATGCTAACTGAAACAAAAGCCTGTCAGGATCTATGATGATTTTCTAAATTAAACCGGTGTTCCCTAAAATCGAGGAGTATCGAGTAAGTGAGGAACCGCATCTACACAGATACAGGATTTCGCTGATTCGAAAAAAATATTACAGTAGTCGGAAAGGCGATGGGAGAGAGAAGACCCCTAATTGATGATATTACGGAACAGCAACGACACGCACACAATACTCCGCACCAACTCCCATTACGCGGCCCTTGGAAGAAGTACCGTTGAGCCTCATTACCCCCTGCCTGAAGCCGCAATCGATGATGTACCGAATGATCGATCCTGCACACACACACACACACACACGTTCACATGTACGGTGTACGTGGAAGCTGCCGCGCGCGATTTGGAAAAACAACTTAAGATTTTTTCGGCCGCCCGTAATTCGTTTTCAATAATAATGGGCCAATGTATCCGATCGAGCGAGGGTCCCGATGTGCTGTGCCCCCCTTCCCCTCTCGCACGTGGCTTCTTTGATCGGTAGTAAATACGGCAGTAGCGGCCTACCGTGCGGCTCACGTATAGGTCCGACGTGTGGGAGGGATGGGAGACGGACAGTATGGGAAAAGGGATACATGGGCTCGATGATCACTCGAGTCCCTTACACACGGAGGCGTGATTCCATTTTCAATATCTGGTCTGCGGTCGGATGCTGCGTCGCTTACATGTGTTCTTCTCGGCGATGGTAGATCAAAGGGATGCGAGGGAGAGAGAGAGTGAGAGGAAGGAAGCCGAGATGAAATTGAGCTGCTGCTGTTGTGTTGTACAAGTGATGCGTATACGAGGAGTCCGCGTGTGCGCGACCAACTGACTCGCTTCATGAGATGAAATTGGACGAGGGTGAGCTTGGCTTTTTACTTTCGGTGCAACAATAAATTATATCCGAGGTTTGTACAGGAAGTCGAACAAATAGGATTCGAGGGATGAGCACATGTATTTGTACAAGTGTAAGGATTTGATACTGTCGACTTTATTCTTTCCAGTATCGTCTGTAAGTGCTGCGGCTACATTTGTTTCCATATAATTTATACATGTTTTGGTTTTTAATGAGATCTTTGGTGAATACATAGAATAACGAGGTTTTGTGTGTTATGATGATACATCAGTATCAGGAAATCGTAAGGACGATAGAGGTACTTTAGAACCGTATGGTTTTATATCTTTGCTTTGTGAAAGTATACTACAAATAACGAGACTTTCAAACTATTTTTTAAGCTACATCCAGCAATCGAGTAAAGTAAAATGAATCAATGACAATTCTCGTACGTGCTCCATTGTGATGTTCGATTGTTGTTATTGATGATGATTTGAAGATCAATCAAAATTTCACAACAAATTATTTTCTCCCTATCGAAGTCATCTACTTTTTGTGAGCCTCCATCGGGGCAAAAATCCCATGAAAATTGCAGCGCACACCCATTGAAATGCAGATCGCCGATGTTGCGAAAATTTTGGAGCACCTGAAAAACCTCCCATAGGCTCCTTTCGTCAACCTGCTGGTTTCCAAAAATTGAAATCTCGTTAAGGAATAGTGCAACGTGCCAAGCCGATAAGTGTATACACGCTCGCCGACGGGCTGGCGCAACGCTGCCTAATGGAATAATTTGCCAGTGGTTTGCCCCGCGATAAGCCCGGGACCGATCGCTTCAATTTTCCGTGCAGCGCGAGCTGCGCCTCTATACGGGCCCCTCGAGCGACTCGGTCGTGATGAACCGCGGCCAGCACAGGTTCGAGGATTTTACCTTCGATGAGCGTGTTGGTTCTCCTCGAGACAAGCATTTCGCCTCGTACCCCCTTGTTGCAGCCACACAAATTGTACGTCTGTTTTATAGAGATCTGGACTAGGATTTCTTTGTGAATTTGGAGCTGTTTAACAACCTGTAATTGACTAAGTACCACGGGATACATTCTGATGTATCAATGTGGTATTGTTTGAAAATTTTTATCTAAAACAAACGGAAACCTTTTACGACACAAAAGGCCATTTTTGTCAACGAAACAAATATTTGGAAAATTGCGCTTGACGTACATTTCACGGCATCGGGCCATTTCACCAATGGGATTCCAAAAAAACTGGATACCCGAACGTGGTGCTTGAAAAGGTCTTCTCTGCTTCAACCAAGCGAGTCACTGTTTTCCTTATATACGTATATAGGTACCACTTTGCAGTTTGTACCCGAGCAAAGATCGCGTGCACACGTCTCACGTATGTGTATATTTACCGCGTTCACGTATGCGATTTCCAAGGGAGAGACGATTCGCGGGATCTGGTTTTCGATTTGGACGTGTGGCGATTTAATCGGTTAACCGATCGATGAGCTGCCGTCGATGGATTATCGCCCAGTGACTCGGGACTCTATCGAACCGGCTGCCGATCATTGTATAGTTCGTTGGTTGGCTTGTATCTTTGCAATGGCTCTCTTTGGCCAACACATCGTCGTTGGCGAGAAAGTAACGATTGTTCTCTCGAAGGGAGACGAAAGATACAATCCCATGGTTTGTCTGCTACGCCGTTGAAACTGACGTTGGTATTTTAGCGCTGGTTATATATGCTCGATGTGCAGAACGTGTGTCTCGAGCCAACAAATGTGAACTTTCATGCTCGATTGGGGGACACATCATTGATGTATGATCTATGGTGTGCACAAGAAAAGCTTTCTAAATTTTGAAGGATGACATTTTATAGCTTGGACGCGTTGTTTTATACGCGGTACAGTAAAATTTGGAGGAAAAAAAGATTCATCAATCGATAAACGTTTTCGCAAAGATTTTCTTTTTTCACTTTTTGATAATAATACATATTGATCCACAACAACTATTTGACCATCAGATATGTATAGTCATATTTCTGATGGTTTAAGAATATCTCTTTTAGCAACAACAAGAAACTGGGAGAAACAGATTCTTCACAAATGTTTATCAAATCGTTACGAAGCGAAACGTAAGTAAGAGACATAAAACGAATCAAGTAAAAGTATCGAATATACAGTATGAATTGGGTGGCAAAAATCACCAGTAATCAAACAAGCCAAACAACGACAAAAAAATAAACCTCAAGAGCATATGTAACGGTAAGCAATTGTCACTTTGAACTACCCACAGAGTAGCTTCGAAGGAGCAACAAAACAAGCAGAAGAATGCATTAAACAGCGTGAGCAGCCCATTCGAAAAGGTGTCAGATGTAGCGCAAGCCATCGGGGAGAGACGCGTGCATACAATTTATCTCGTCCATTGTACACATGTATTGTATATAATATATACCATCGTGATAGCTTGGCGCAGCAACACACACACACACACACATCTCACGGCATGAGAAACAAAAGAAAAAAAGAAAAAGTGCACACAATGGCCCTATCTGGCTTTGCTACCTTTGCCTCTCTTTATCTCTCTCTCTCTCTCTCTCTCTCTTTAAAATGAGAAGCCGCGCGCACATGGGCACTGCCCTGCACTCTTTCAAGCGGTTTATGAAGCGAAGCAAACTCGTTCTTCTCCATTGTACGGTGTACGTATAAGAGGCTTCCCTTTAACTCTGCGTTCTGTCTTGGAACAGTTAAGTCCACCGGTGCCATCGCAAGCAGGAAACATGTGAAATTGCACCTACAAATTGTTTCTCCCGTAAATCCGTGGATAGGCACACTTTACTTTCTTCGCAGCTCTGATCCGTACGGACTTTTTTTTTTACACGTGCTTGACTTTTGTTCCTCGCATGAGGGGATATTATTTTCCCAGGAACCACTTATTTTCTGGGAAGAATTTTTTAGGCGTACGTTTTATGCACATAGATTTCATTTGGTGCCAATCTATACCAGGGATAAACAAGTAAATTTGTATCAATATATCAAAACTGACCTCAATTGTAATAAATAATCTTTGTAGATTTAATTTTGTATATCTAAAGTATATATTGTTCGCTAAGTTGATGTGTTTATAGTATCAAGAATAACTAGAACTTAGAAGCAATTTAATCTGATAGGATGCATGAGTAGTCATGTAAAAAAGATTTAGAGGAGAGTATTGTACCCTGTTATAATTTTTCTGTATTTTCTTATTATCTCGTAGTGGAAAACCAAATTAGAATAATGAAATAGTTTTATTTGCTCTTATGCGGCACTATTTGCTACTCAAAACGTACACTAGCATCCTACAGTACAGGGAACTCGAAGTGCCACGGGTTCTCGATTCCCACTGAAACTTTTTTAAGCACTACTTTATCTCGGGCTTTTTTGTGATCGTATATTATGTTGTATGTCGATGATTAACAGCATAAAATATTTGAAGAACAAAAAGGATCCCTAATAAACAAATTTATTGCGGAACATGCATGAGGTATGAAAAATACTTGTGTCATAAAAAGTCAATGTATGAGTTGGCAATCATAGACCAAAATATTAATAAATGCACCAAAAAAAGTATACACAGTTTTCGTTACATACATCTGGCAATTAAAAAATTTGTCATCTCTTTTTATTTATTTACTTATTCCTTAAACTTGAATTATTCATAAATTTTACCTCTCTACAACATCTGGTATTCACGAAGTATACACCATCAATAATAGTAGTAAACGGAATTCCCCATTTGCGCAACCACAGTGTAAGTCAGATTCACGAGTTCAGCCTCTAACAATTTGACGCGAACACAATATACCCATCCGCGCGACAACACTGCACCCGTACATTATTCATCGAATGAAAGACATCGCGATCCCCCCCCCTTTCCCCCACACCACCCCTCTATAATTACAATAATTACGAAACCATCAAGTAATTTTTTTTTACCGTTAAAATCCATCCGTCTCTCCGAGAGTTGTGCACTCTCTTCCTCCTCCGCCTTTTCCCATAGATACATGTGCACGCGAAAGCAAGCAGTTTCACGTATAACAAAAGAAACGCAATTTTCAATTAATACACGGTAGGTACATGTTTTTAGAGGAGGAGGAGGAGGTCTAATCGCGGCGCGGCAGCCCGAAAGAAAGCAAACAAACAAAAAAAATCTCAGCCGCAAAAATGTCGTTGGCGACAATCCACGACGAGTCGACGACGACGGCATAAGGCGCTTCGGCCAAGCACCGGCATTGTGTTTAATCCTCGAAAAAAATATCGCTCGACTCTCTCGTGCGCAAAGCCATCACTTACGCGACAGTCAACCCACATAGATGGATGTACGTTCGCGGCATCTCCTCCTCCTCTCCCTTCTTCTCGTCATTCAATTTTTTTTTACTCTCGCGCGGCTGCACGACCACGTTATGCATCTCCGCGTACCCGTGTGCCGCCAACTCGAGGAAGAAAACGTGTATTTAGGAAAACTGCATTTATCCCCCCGCACACCTTGTCTTATCGCTTTTTCCTACACCTACACCCTCCCTGTGTCCTCCTCGCAAGTGGCTCTAACTCGAGCGAACAAAAAATCCACAAAGACACGCCTTCCACGCATCATTTGCAGATATTCAATTCGCCTTTGGCGCTAAGTGAAAAAAAGAAAAAAAACAATAGTCGCTCGCGCGCGCGCGCCTGGCGATGCAATTACTTGGCGCCGGTGCAGGGTCGTCCGGCTGCCGTCAGGTGCATGTGCATATACATGCGAACAGATGAGTGGCCGCGCACGACCGAATCTTATATACCCTCCACGGGGGGAGGAGGTGGAGGCCGCAGCTTGGGATTTAAACGAAAAGCAGTTAGGACTGTCACGTGTTGCGGTTTCGCGAGCTGCAGATGTATATATATATATATACTGTAGCGCCGGCACTGATGGTGGCGTTCTCTCTCTCTCTCGGAAATTGATGCTTGCGCGCCGCTGCGATACACGTACCATCTTACACATATACACACACAGTGATGAGGAGGAGGCGGATATATCAGAGACAGAGTGCTGGCCGTGTCTGCGTGTGATGGACGTCTGGCGTGTCGTACATGTGCCCATTCCACTTGGCTGCGGCTGCTGCTGTACTGGAATTTTGAAATTCCGCGCTCGCGCGCAAGATGAGACACAATCACGATTTTTCCCGCATTCCAGCATATATACGTATACTGTTGTTGATTTTTTTTATTTTTTTTTTTTTTATTTTTTTTTTTATTGCTACTGTCGCCGCTTATTGTCCCCGGCTGGGGTTATTACAGCCCAAGGAGTCAGATGTGAGACGATGAATCGCCGTTTCGTAAGGTGATGATACACCGAGAGGCGCAATCCGGTGCGTGTGTATTTTCGAGCCGAGCGCTGACGGTCACGACGAGTGTACCTATACCTCTGTTTGCTTGGGGCTCATTGTTATTAATATACCATTACGGTTTTTTTCATTGACTAAGACTTGTTTGCTTGCGAGCCGAGTGAAACGACAGCTCCGAAGGTAATTTTAGATTTATTTTGCAAACCAGGAAAAGGACAGCTGAGATAAAAGAGTTGTCCTGGTAGTTTTTTCGATTGAAAGAATTCATGTAAAGTCACAACCCCAAAGAGATGTTGAAAAGTGTAGAGGTACATATATGATACAGTTGAAAAAAACCCATAAATCGATGACATTGGTATACATCCCGATATATGCCGTGCGCAATACCGACAATCAATAGATGAATAGAAATCAGTAGATACAGCCATGCACGGCCAGACGAACGATCACGCAACACCCGTGCCCATCAGTAGAAAAAGAAGAAACACGAGCAGACCTGGCCAAAGCATATAGGTACGGCACACAGGTGGGCGTGGCGTAAGCACCAGCAAAGTGTTACCATGTGTGTCGCGCGCATGTACGCACCGCCGCCTCGCCACCCGTCTCCTCTTTTCCTGCTCTTCTCTAACCCACGTATCTCTTCTATGTACAGTACCTACACACGTAGATACCGCACTCGCGAATCCATGCTTGCGCGGAGGAAGGAAAAGAGGGACGAAAATTACGTTCGGCAAGAGGTGGTAATCCACTCCCCCCCCCTCCCACCCTCATCGGTCGCTCGTTTTTATATACGATCCTGTCGCCGGTGGTCGGTCCGCGTCCGTTTATTTGTTTCCCCCGCGCACACGCTACGTACAGAGCTAGACCAGAGACGGTGCACACAACGCGAAAAAAAGCCGCGCTGGCTGGACCGCATGGCGCAGGATATGAGTGGGCGTGTGAGGCTGCCGCCACTGACTGCCTGTCGTCGTCACGAGCTGCGGTCGCGGCCGAGGACACCGCCGTCTCATCTCCGCGCGGCCAATCAGCCTCGTAATCACTGGGCTCTCGGGTGCTCGTCGTTTGCGCGCTTGTCCTCTCTTTCTCTCCCCCCGTACCCCTTCCTTTTTTGCCTCTCTATCCACATGCACCCGCTGTCTCTACTGTATAGCTTTGAATTTGCATTGTTCCTCCCCCTGCCCCGCGCTTTCAGAAGGTATATCTATTTCATTTCGCTCTTATTTGA
Organism: Copidosoma floridanum; assembly: GCF_036245765.1. NCBI lineage: Eukaryota > Metazoa > Arthropoda > Insecta > Hymenoptera > Encyrtidae > Copidosoma > Copidosoma floridanum. The sequence goes on from NW_028321896.1 coordinate 572,783, forward strand.
GCTGGGCATGCGTGTAATCATGGCTGCCGTTGCCCGTTGTGTAACTCATACGTGCGTCGCTCCGAGGCGAAATTAAGTACCGGTGCAGGATCGATCGGAGACGTATTAAAAGTCGAGATGAGCACGTGTGTACACTCCGTGATTGGCGAAGCACACACGTGACTGCGCACCGATCCTTCGCATCATGGCACTGTGGGCTTCGTCCAATCATTATATTTCTATTTACGAAACGAGATTTAAAAAAAGACTCGCTCGCACGTGGATCCACAATTGCCACGAGTATGTTGTTATTGTATAAATTTCATTGGTTTAATTATATACTCGTAGGATAGTATGTTGGATCACAACACAAAATGTGAATCGTTCTGTCGAGTGATGGGCATCGGATGGAAATTTAATTTCGCATTTAATGTTCATCCGCATCTCGCGGGGGCGAGCTTTTTAAAAGAAGCAACTCGAAAACAACAAAATCACGACTCCCGACCCGTCCAGTGATACATATTATAAATAAGAAAGATAATGCCCCGCAAAAACTTCTGCGAGATGCATGCACATATATTGTACGAGTCGTGCCTCGTTCTCTCTCGCCGGAATCACCGCTCGTACAGACTGTACACAGCTTCCGACGGAATTCTTGCTTGCTCTCCTCGCACTGGAAGCTCGGTATAAAACAAGTACGTACAACCTTCACGAGATCTTTCTCTCTTTCTCTTTCCATGCACCAGGTCATTCTTTCTCCCAGTGTTGCTCGCACGATCATTGCCCCTCTTCCCCCCACATGTTCACGGCTCACCTACACAAGTGAAAAGCAGTTCGGAGCTACTTCACCCCGAGCATTGTACGTACACGTACGTGTAGGCCGCATATAACGTGCACCTGTGCCACCGGCGTGGCGCCTTGCGCTCCTTTTCCTCGTACAGTGGTCGCGAGGTCGACTGTAGTCCGCTCTCGAACTTCTCTTACAATATTACCCCCAGTTTCATATACCTATAGGTGGTGTTTGAGCGCGTTTATTGTATACCTGCTCCCTATACGTACTGTACCGTCGCTCGGACTCAATGCTCACGAGGATTGTTGCCAAGGAGTGGGTTCGCTCGTCCACGCGCGAGTGTGTACTCTTGTCCCGAGTAGCGTGACAAGTGCAACCGAGGAATCGTGCAACTCTGCTGGTGTGTATGGACTACTTCACTCCCACTGCTACTGATACGTGAATATTTGTTTGAAAGAGTTGACGATTTTCATTTTTTTTTTTTTTTACTTAAAAAATTTAAGAATAAACAGCCTTACGAAGTAAACAATCCTTTGTGATTATACGAAGCTGATGGCGATATTGAGATTACATGTTCAACAGCTTTTGCTACAGTAATCTACTATGATCAAACCCATGCATATGTTTTTTGAATCACGTAATTAATGCATGCTAATGTAGGATGAAAAAGACATGTGATGGTGTACCGCAAGAAGGTGCCCTCCTTCACCCAAGTTGGATGTAGGTCACCGACATGAGGAGTAGAAAAAGTGAAAAAGAAAGGCCGTCTGTATGCTTCATTACGTTGTGTTGGTGCACGTATTGCATCGTTCATGAGACACGCCTCGATCGTGTAACATTTTAATACGTAGGTAGGTAGGTTCTGCACGTCGAACGGAGAGGATGAAAAATTGCTGTAAACACACGCCTCGGTGCAGAGCAGCCAAGAGACCAGACAAATATGCGCAAAGTATATCGTATTCGTGAAGTTTCTTGCGCGTGAATGATTTGACGTACCATGTGTATGAGGCAACATCAAGATAAGTACGGAATAATGGAAATGATTTTTCTTCTGTTCGTCGAGCGTACGTGTTTTTACGGGGTCCTGGCTTTCAGGCCTACGCTGGGAAAACATTGCGTTTATTAGTTTTATCTATTGTATCGATAGTGGCAATCTAATGCATGTATCAGAAATTTCATGCGCCCCGAGATATAGATTGATACACGCATGTGTGTGGATTTAATCGAACTTGATGAGGAAAGAACAAAAGGGGCTTTCTTAAAATTTTTGCCAAGCTCATTAAGATTGTGATGTTTCTCATGGATACAGATATGGATTTTTTTATTGAATTAATGTGCAGCATTAGTTAATGCTCTTTACTCGCGTTACATTCTGGCACTAATGAATGATTATGCTAGTCTAGTGAAATAAAAATTTTATTTTTCCAAAACAATAATTGGTCGATTACAAAAGTAATAAAACGCAATCGTTACACGCAAAATTATTTATGTTCAACATGAAAACAACGGCGTGTTTCGTGTACGCGAATAGGTGAGAACAACACTGAATATCTCTAATAACTAAATACCTATCTATCTCCGACTTTGTACCACTGACCCTTTATCTCTTTCTCTGAGTCAATCCTGTTCATAGCATCTACTTCGGTAGTTTTGTCTTTACTCTAGTATCCATGAATCTATTTTACATGTTTGTCTTAATTTTTTCGCACAAAGTTTTGTATTTATTTTTCTGATTGCTATTTTTTTAATTTCTTTCCATTTCTCTATTTCGATACTTGTGTTTTAGTTTTTGTATCTGAATATTCATGCTTCTTTGTTTCTACATTTTTGTAATTGTACCTCTGTCTCGATATATTTGTCTTCGTGACGTCTGACTCTTTTACTATGTTCCATAACTCAAATATGTATTTTCCTAATCCTAGAAAAAGCAGTGGTCAGCAAAAGGTCTGTAAAAAGACCACTTAAAATTTTTTTTGGGCAAGAGGGGCAAGAGGGTACTGCCAAAAAGTTAGAAAATATTGTATTGAGTAAAAATATTTTACACAATTATTATTAAAATTTAAAGACTAGAACATAGCACCAGTAACAATGACAAAGTCATTTGGTGATTAGATCATAGATCCACAAATGTCAGAAATTCATAAATTGGGATGAGGAAGACTCAGAAACAAAAAAAAAGAGACACAGCTTTAAAGACATTTTTGTGTAAAAAATATGGTATCAGATTAACAAGAAAAATAATAGATAGAACAATTTTTTAATTCTGTTACAGAGACAGAAATAAACAAAGATGAGTAAGAAATTTAATTTTTTTAAATTTTAAGACAAAAGTGTAATAAGGCAAAGAGATAAATATAAACACGTTAGCATATGGATACGAAAAAAGGTACAAAAGAATATAAAAGGAGTAGTGTACAGATAGACATATACATGCATAGAAGACGAGAATACATGTAAAGAAAATACCGTTGCTCATCATTTGGATTAGTCGTTTATTTTTCGGTTTTGATATTTCACGAACGAAAATTTACCACATTAATAAGTGAAGCTAAACCAGATTTACGAAGACGTAAATAGGTCTCTGAGAGTTTTTGCTCTAATCGTTATTATCGTTATTTTTTTTATTACTATAGTTATATTATTGTTATTACTTTTATTATTATATCATTATTTTTACTATTATTATTGCCATTGTTACCAAGAGTATTCATAGAGGATGGATGAACTAGCAAGCTATGGATATGTGATCTCTACTTATACCTAAATGCCGTTGATTAAGCAATCGAGAGTATCACGTATGTAATGAATCGGTGCTTAAGGGGCACTAAACATCCTAGCATATTTAATGTCTATCCATACAGTATTATATGCTTGATTAAACATCATGTTGTTTGCTGCATAGTAGTGGATAGGTAGACGTGTGTAATACATGAGACTTCATTATTTTCGTCGAGTCATTTGATGTAAGAAATACAGAAACTGCGTACACGTATCCTCTGAATAGCTTTTGTGTTGCTTACATATGTATAAGTAACAGTGATTCTCTTTTGTTACGAAATATGATTTCGATCACATGAATGATAGTCTTGTATTTTATACTAGATGTTGTTTTTTGTGGAGAATGAACTTCATATAACATTAAAACTGGTCGTATTATCATTGTATTAATTGTATGTGCACTTTTAGTGCCTGATAAAACTATTTGTTTTCAATAAACCTCTTAGTACTATCCTATTGTGTTTATCAACGTGCACTATTTTTTTGAAAAATATACATGAATTAATCTTCACATTATAAGTGGCTACTAATAGCTACAAATTTCAAAAAAGATTTACGACACTGAGAATTTTCACCTCTAATAATAATACCAAAGTGACGAAAGACCATTTCATGATCTTTTTTTTTGTACGTGGAAAAAAAAAAATGGCTAAACGAAAGAAAACAAATATAACGTACACAAACAAACCTTTTAAAATAACTGTGTTTTCAGTCAGACAGCTTAATCAAAAATAAATACAATAAGACACTTTTTTTACTACTTATGTTCTTACTCCAAGACGCTATTAAAAAGCTTTTGCTTTCGTTGGCACCCCCTTTTTTAGAGAACAAAATTATTTCATTTCAGGATCCATTTTACTATTAACAAGTTATTATAAAAACCAATAAAAGATAAAAAATAAAAGTACAGGCATGTAATACTTAAAAAATGAAGAATGTATGCTAAAAACTCCCATTGTCAACGTTTAATCCAATACCCAACACTATACATCAACTAACATCTGCTCAAACCCACATCCATTGCTAAAACCCATTGTCACAAGAAAATCCAACGGAACCAGGGTAACCGTGTAACGGATGTATATGTTCATAAAAAAAAAAAAAAAAAAAGAAAGAAAAAAAAAAAGTAACCCTATAATTAGCTGTAGTCAGCACAGCAGCACCACCGGAGACTTCAACGCACGACGACACGTCGTCAAGTCGTCGTCCTCCACCTTCCCCTCCTCCTCCTCCTCCTCCGCTGGTTCTCCCACCAGCACTCCGCCGACCTCCCACTTATGCAGCCTCCCTCCGTCTCTCTCGCTTTGTCACGCGCGCTTTCCTCTCTCCCTACCACCACCCACATCGTCACTCCTCCCTACCGCGGCTTGCAACTACACTATAACGGAGGTGCGAGGAAGACGGGACAATCGCTTTACCCGCCCCCTTTTTCCCATTCGCGACACTTTTTTCTTCTCGCTGAGCATTTGTCGCTACACGCGCGCGCGCGCGCGTGACTCCTCACGTATTTTTGTAGCTAGCTTGTGTTCACTGCTGCTAACTGTATAGGCTTGCACACCTGATCCTACGATATTCGTTATCATTTGTTACAGAAATGCGCACGAGCTTGATGTACTTGAGTGAAAAATTCCAGAAGACTTTACTTTTTTTATTGTAATTGCTCAAAATTATCCAGCGAAACAATCGTTTCGTACATCGGCACATGTCTGACTATGTCAGAGCATATGCTACTGAATACCATACTGTGCTCTGTTTATTTACTAAAAAAAGAAAGTTCCATCTGATTTTATAGGGAATTTATGATTTGGATGAATAAAGATACCAGAAAATGTGAAAAAAAAAAAAAATTAATTTGGTGTGATTTCAAACCCATCACAGATCCATTGATTTGTACTTACAACAATTGATCAATTGTACATCAGTGTTAACCAACATGTTCACAACATTAGATTTTTTTCGAAAATTTTTTTCGACTGACGACAATATATAATTGTTTTGCAATCAAGTAAATATCTATTTATCACTCAACTGTAAATTTAGTGCCCTAAACATCCCCATTATGTGTAGAAACTACTATAACACTTCAATCGAGCTACTGTTTGCAGGTAGTTATAAAAAAATATGTATCAAAAGAGATTTTTAACATTAATAAACATATTTGTCACGCAGCGTATATTCATGTATTTCCCACGCAACTTGTATAAAACGAAAGATACTAATTAATGGATTAAAAAAGTTTGTCTATCATTTCCTTTGACACTCTCTGTGTTGTACGTATTGCCACCAGTAATGCAGTCGTGAACTTAATCCATAAAAAGTATTTGAAGTTATGAAAACAAGTGTGCATTTTTATTCATTAGGAACTAATCAATATGATTTCATCTCGATTATATTGTAAAAAACAAAAGTGTACACGTTTTCTTGAAGTCTAATGCTTTTTGCTGACAAATTTGGTGTGTTGACTTGTATTCTTGTATTGGCGTCACCACATAAGATACGCCCAAAGTCAATAGTAAAGGACACAAGACATCCCGTGTATTTATCACGACAGAAAAAAAAAAAAAAAAAGTAGGGCCCCAGTAGTTGCTCAAGCTAATCTTTTTACTTGGAAAGTTCGTACGAAAAAAAAGAGTACATCCGAGACGTAGTTACGCTCGCTAAGAGAGTGGTAAAAGTACATTTGAGGTGAGAGCCTTAGCTTGCACCGCCTCTTTCTTATCCACACGTACGTACAGCGAGGACTAGTGCGCATAAATTTTTTTCGTACTCTCTGCATTTTTTTCATCTGTTCCAGATCTCGCCAAGCCAGGCACCGCTGATTTCTCTGTCACCACATCACCTCGTCCGGAACCGACGTCTCGACTTGGCAACAACAGCTGTCAATGTCCAGCGCCCGGCAGTATACACATACAGGTAGGTCGAGAGAGACGAGGACAAAGCATCAGGAGTTAATTGTTTAGAAAGATCTCAATCGTGAAAACCACCAACCCATGAGATAATTTTTTTTTTAGCTTGGGTTTCACGTGGAAACTCGCTCCGGTGTGTTGGTTTATTACAATCATTGGCTCTCACGAGACCCCCTGCAAATATATATACTATCCTGCAGGACTTTTTTTCATAGATCTTTCTGATATACAGATACTATGATTCCGTACAAAATCTCTATGATTTAGGAAAGATGAAAACATTATTTTATATCTCCTTTCGATACCACTCGGTATTTTATTCTATTGCAATGTGGAACCAAATTTTCTTACCCCATCGAATTTCAATAACCTTGGCTCAAAGTATTGAATTGAAAATTGTTCAAAATTACAGGTAAAACAAAAACATATTATCGCAATTGAGCCTTTGAGTAATTGAATACAAGAAAAATAGTTGAACCATCGTGTAGAAACACTTTATGTGGTATGCAGCACAGTTCACGAGTTATTATAATAATCACGTACTTGCTTACTCGTATTATTGCGCATACTTCTCGGTACGCCATTACACGTGTAAGATGAAGTTATGTACAAGCAATTTAACTTTTACAACGAGAATTATCGGTGCTCTGGATATGATGATTTTCAATAACCTACACATGGAGTTTCGTTGAGTCTACGGAAAGGAAAGTAATTGAAAAAAAATTCGTATAATCCGCAACCTTACGATGCAATATTAGGAGTGAAGATATTACCACCCCTAACTTTCAGTGGGAAAAAAAAAAAAAAAAAAATGAAGCCCAAGTAAATACCAAAAGTGAAATCCCCCCGAGGGAGGCCATATCCCGCAGCCGAGCTCGAGGAAAAGGCCAGAAAGGGTTAATTGAAGCTGATTAAGGCTAATTTCGCGAGGGCGTAGCAGTGGTCCTCCTCGTACAGAGGGGGATGGGGAAGCCCAAAAGAGACGCGGTGCGAGAAGACGAGAGCGGAGGGACCATGAAGAACTGTTCTTACCTTCGCGTCTGTGTATATATATACGCGTAGCTGCGAGTGGTATCATGTATACCGAAGCAAAGCGCCGAGCAGGACAACTTTACGAGCAATCAGGCTCGCTATTTGCCGTAAATTGTTTGTTCCTCATAACCCATTTGGGGCCCGGTTCCGTGAAATTCCGCTCGAACGACGCCGGCTTCGATCACCGACAATTACAACACCACGCGTGCCCTTTTCTTTCATTGCGGCTCTTGTTTTCTCGCGGGGCGACATCGACTCTGGGGAAAGCTGACGGTGTACGGTTATATGTATATATATGCGTGGTTTTCAGGATATCCTTGCGTAACTACGGAGCAGAACTATTGGGTTATAAGCATGTACTTTTTTTTCAATATTGTCGCTAAGACGGGTGGTGATGTTGGGTGGTGGTGGTTACTTTTTGCGTGAAAGCGGAGAAAGTATTTTTTTCCGATACTTGTGTACGAGTGTGACTAATGACAGAGAACGGCTCTGTATCGAAAGACAGTTTCACGCAATTATCCTACGAATTTTTGATCCATGATAAGGAGCCAGAGGGTGACATCGAGTTCGTCATAGTCGGAAGATAACAACTTAATTGTTGTCGAATCGGAGTCGTAATCACTTTTTTTGGATCACTCAACCGGTGGGGCTCATATGTTTACTATGTACTTTAGAAAGACATAATATCGTGGTAATTTTATGAAAAAAAATTGCTTCTAATCACTGGTAAACAATCCATCTCCAATATATTACTGGAAAAAAGATACTTTTTTAATAGATGAGAAAATTACGCTTACAAATGACGTTTCACGAATTTGACAAGGTTAAAAGAAGACAAAAGTACCAATAACCCAGTCCCATCAACTACAACTCAATATTAACGTTTGTAATCATATCCAATACTATACACCAAATATTACTTTTTACTCATGTTCTTTACGACAAAAATATGTTTCTTATAAATAAAAATGACGAAACTAAGCATTTTTGGTACGAAAATATTTCATTGCGTGTCGTTAGCCTCATTTTTTATGAAGTAGAAAGCAAGACATTCTCGTATTTCTATAAATGTTTAGGATTCTGAAGAAACTTAACCGTAACGGCCTCAACAAATTTTCATTGCTTATGTCAATTAAAAAAACTGTACAAAAACCATATTATTTTAATCATCTCACAGCCAAAGTGCAACCGAAAGAAGATTTTGTGCAAAATTTCCTTTGATCTTTCGTCGTCCAGCCATAAAGTACCGTAGCATTTTAAAACAACGAATGAAAAAGAAAAAAAAAAAAATTTTCTTTGCGAGTTGGGTTAATTGACGCAATTTTATAGGTATATGCATCACAGAGCAACGCAACGTACACCATCACCTCACCCTGCAATCGAGATTCCCATTAAAATCCATAAAAATATACCAGTTCAACGATCCTCCCTACAAAAAGCAGATCGGCAATCAGTAAACTTCCTTGGTCGAACAACAACAACACGTGAAAGAGGCGTAGCCTCTCATGGCGCGATCCCAAACGGAGCAATGAAACAAAGTGCAAGTACAAGTGCAACGCGAGCGGGTGTACAATAAACAAGCAAAAGCCGAGGGACAAAAGGAGCATTGCGCTGGCCCACGATGATCCCATCGATCTTTCCGCGAAGCAGCGTCACCATCGGCGAGTGGGGCACGGAGAGCTCATCTCCCGCGGCAAGGATTCGTCTCGCCGGCTCTGTGGGAAAAATCACTCGCGGATGGCACACCGCACACACAGGCCCCGCGTGCTCCCTGGACCACGAAGTGAAAGGCCCTGCTTGCTCGTGGATACGCCAAATAGGAGCAGTCGAGCGATACTTCGGATGTATGAAGGGGGAAAAAAAAACTGGGAGAAATAATAGCGAACCGTATACACCACCACGTCCGTATACGTTTGCGGAAGGCGTACACCTACTTATACCATACTTCACGAGGTACGTGTGTATAAATGTAACAGTGTAATGCGCGCCCATCTCGTGAAAGTCGTGCATGAGCGCTAATGGTGCAGTGGTATACGAGCTGAGAGCGACGAGCCCGCGTTTGGCTAAGTGGTGGTGTTATACACCTTGTATACGGAACTCATGGTTGCAGTAGCTTGTTTTTCACATGTGCGGCTAGCTGATACGTGCGATGGATGTTGGGTGATCCAGTGGATGGGCTTCAGGTGTCGACGCTCGTGTACTTTGATCGTGTGGTGCACAAGTGTCTAACACGCTGTTATCTCAATTGCACAACAAATTGGACAATCAGAAACAATGAAGTAGCAAAAAATATCTTTTTTTTTTTTTTTGCAAAACCTGAATTTTACGTATTTATTTTACACGGCTCTTTTGACATCGTGATGACTATTATCGTGGACTAAAAGTTCATGAACTCAATCGTTAAACTTTGTGATTCTCACAGTTATTTCAATAAGGGCAATTCAGTCATTTGTGCTATATACTGTTACATCTTTAGAGTCGACCGAAAACATTATATTTGTCGTTTTGCTAGTTCAATAAAGAGCCAAGAAATTGTTCTACAGTTTAAAAAAAAGCCAAGCCTACTTCTCATTCGATTATCTTCTACGTAATGTTTTTTCGAGGACTGCGAGGATAATATTCCTTTAGAGTAACCACTTTCCGATCAGTGCTACGAAGCTTGCGAGTAACTAAAGTCAATTTCAAACAACTATACGTGCCCACACACGTTTTAAACTCGCATATGTATGGATCTTACGCAAGAGTTTGCGCACAAAACGCAAATAGACAAACTTTCAAAACGGACGTGTATACGCGCAAAACAGAAGGAAAACTGCACTCCACACGTCGCACTGTGCAAAACTACTACGATGTGCGTCATAACGCGCGCGCTCGTAAAATCCATCGGAGCCGGATAAAAATGCAAAAGAACGTAAAAAGGAAGAGCTCGTCTTTAAAACAACATAAAGGCCACGGGCTTTTATCGCCTACGCTAATAACACGCGTACTGCAAGTCCCTGATATTTTCACCTGTACAGGAGAGAGGGAGAGAACAAAAGGTTCGTAGGGCCGGATCGGTAGCAACCGATCGACACACGTGCACGGTATTCTCAGGGTATATTGGTAGTACCTATCACAGGTATATTCAACAACCATCAGCCTGACCATATACATATACACGCGGACTATGTTACGCGTATGTACAAAATCGGTCATAAACCCACGAAACTACTCTTCTCTCTTCTGCACTCAATTTTCTCTCCGGCTACGAGTGCGTGAACCCTTACACGTATGCGAATCTATACGGATAAAAGTTAAAGCTCCCATACCAGCGTTTAACGCAAGAGGGTATTTTTTTTTTTTTTTTTTCTATCTTACAGCTTTTCCCTAGCCTGCGCCCAATGCGTAATATGTGTGCGCGGGTTTCACTGCCGTGGAGCATAAAGTCGGACGAGATAGCTCCGTTCACGAGCGTGCATACATGGGCGTTTGTAATATACACGCGAGCGTGTACGGCATTCCTGAGACACGTATGAATTTCAAATTCGAGGTTCGAGCTACTACGCAGAGGAGAGTTTTTCTCGGGAAGGAGGAAAGGTGAAGAAGAAAAAAGAAAATTGCTGCCACGTACATGTATAGGTATCCTGCCCGAGGCGCGCACGCGGTACAAGCCGCGGATTTCACGGTGTACCGGCTATGGGTTTGCCTGTGATTCGCGATAAACGCTCGTCGCTTCCATCGTTCGCTCGTGTTTTTCTTTTTTTTTTTTTTTTTTTTCATCCTAGCTGGCTAGCATTGATTAGGTGGCTAAGTAGGTAAGCCATTAGAGATGTTTGTATGGCAACGTCTTTACAACGCATTTCTATTGAAATCATCGGAGGGTGGATGTTAATGGGGTTATTGATTGCGTGTTGGATATTACGATCCATGCAGTTGTGGTGGCTTGGAAATTCAATGAGCGGTAAAAGCGTAGTCTTCGGGTAAAATGTTTTTTTTTTTTTTTTCATCATTTATCTATGATAACGAGTGATGGCTGTACAGTTGAAAAGAGTATTTTCATAGGTGTTTTTCTGAGTTTATCCATCTCACAAATCGGTAGCTTTGTTGAAAAGCTGCTTTGCTTTAAGTACGAATAGTTTAATACATACAGAGAGTGTTATGGAATAGAAATGACATGAGAATGAAACGTGAGCAACGCCAAAAAAAAAGAGGTGCCATCGGAAGTGCCTACATGATAAGTTTGACGTATATAAAAGTCTGGAATTAAAAATTGGAAGATCTAGTCACGGGCACTGCAGATCGGAACATTAAAAAAATGAAGAAGCGAGGTTGTAATAGGGGAAAATTTAACGTAAGAAAAATTGTGGAATTAAGGTAAAACAGCGTAAAAGTCATTAAGGATTACGAAAAGTTAATTGAATTGTGCATTATCTGGTCCATGAAGATGATTATGCAGTAAACGATACGGAAACAAGGATTAGAAAAGCAAGGCGGTAGGTAGCAATGAAAACAAAGTAAGAGCACGTAGATGAAAACTTAAAGTGTGATTAGGTGATTAAAAACTGATAACTGATTATTACGTGATTTGCTCACAGTTGTGGATTTAATTTGAAAAAACAAACAACGTGTCGGATAAAATTATACCATTTACCGTGTAATTTGTATCTTAACCACTAAAACTTTTTGCGTCAATTGAAGACCCTTTTGAAATCGTAGTATTCATGACCCCCATCACATTACCTATTGGGCAAGGGACAAGTAATCTCGTAGATCTAAAATTTCAATGTCTACGCGCGAAAAATTGCCACCGGTGTGTATATAACACGATGCATGCAAGCTATACACGATAAAAAGGCAAGAATGAAGGGGGAAAAAGGAGGTGGAGGAAGAAAAATCGAGGTTGGTGAGTAAGGACCACAAGTCGGGCCGCGAAACAAAGGAAAATAGCCCTTGAGATGTATATGTATAGAGCAGCGCGTGTCTTCGATAATTTTAATTAGATTCATAAACTCCCGGTGATGGGAAAAACACGGGGGAAAAAAAAGAAAAACCAGCCTGAGAAAAATATACCCTCCCCCCCCTGGTCTTCCTTTCACTTCATTCTCGTCTTTTATACACACCAAATCTCAGATTGCATCGCCGCGAATTTAATGAAGATCGGCAATTCTCTGCTTTCAATTAAAAATAATGTACAAAAAAAAAAGAAAAGCCAAAGATGAGCAATATCAGCGGAGAAACAGGGCCAAGGAGCTAGCAACAACCCCTCCCCCTCTTGCCGCGGTTTTCAACATCAGGATGGTCCTCGATGGGCTTTCTCCTCATCTCCGCTGTCCTACAGCGCCTCCAATTTTTTTCCCACTCGATCAAAAAAAAAAAACAAGCTAGATGTGCATCAAGATTACAGAGCCAGTGATTCCGGAATCGACTGGGCCACCCTTCACGGACATTGTACACGGCCTTCTCTCTCTCTTTCATCGTCTTCAGACAACGCCCTTGCTTATATGTGCGTCACAGTGGTAAAATACGAGAGCCTGCACAGGTACGCGCATGCATGTGTACACATAGAAATGAGCAGAAAAAAACGCCACGGTTTTTCTTCTTCTCTCGCGGTACAACACGCGGCCGCGGGTACACGCACTCGTGATGTATAAACATACGCATATATGTTTGTATTATACACACGGTAAAAACGTAATGTGTACACGAGAGGTAGTCCAAGAGCCGACGTTATAGCAGCCCGAGAGATCTTTCCTCCCTCCGCTCATTCTCGCTTTTTCTTAAGGGGAGGCGCGGTGGCAGGGTATACGCGTGTGGGTGTACGAGCGCAAGAAAGCGCGGGTCGATTAAAAGTAGCGAGGGTGTTTCTCCTCTCGTTACCGAGCGCGGGAGGTGGCTCGGCTGATGGAGGGCGCGAGGAGACGCCGGGGGAGATGGGAGGGGGGGAGGACATGTACACAGACGAGGGGGGAGGAGAAGAGAGAAAAAGAGTCTCGGGACGCAAGGAGATGGATAGAGGCAAGACGAAGACGAGTGCACGTGTACGTGTGTACAGTACCCTACTGTACACGGGACTGACGGGGCGCATGTACTTATGGGCATGTACGTATACAGGCTCTCGGCGGAGAAGGAAAAACAGAAGAAAGGGTGTTGCGCTGGATGGAATCAGGAAAAGGGGGGTGAGGTGGACGGGCGAGAATGAAGAAAAGCGCGCAGGCAAAGAGGGAGATGGAAGCTCTGCTTCGAGTGTAACAAACGTGCGGAGGCTAAGGAAGAGAGAGGGCTGGGTGGGAAAGAGTCCCGCATCCGATCTTTAGGGGGGTGAGAGCCGCTCTCTCTCTCTTTCTATCTCTTTTGCCGGGACGTCTTGGCTTCTCTTTCTCTCTGGGTGCCGTATATATACCTACGTGTGCAAATGAGTGGCTGGCTGTGTGCGCGTGTAAGTACGTGCGAGCGGGTGTACCGGCTACGTGGGGGTGTTATTTATACGCGAAGCCCGGCTGGAGAGACAAAGTACATTTAAATGCTGAATTTTCATTAAAAAAAAGCCTTCCTTCCTTCCTTCCTTACTCACCCCTGCACCCTCCTTTCGGTTCTCTCTTTTGCTTTCTCTGCACCCCCCCTCCCCTTCCTCTACCTTCTCGAGGAGCAATTGAACGATATTATTCATTCGTTAAAGGAAGACGCGCGTGAGACTCTGCACGATCGTTACCCGAGGAAATGCCCCCCACCCCCTTACCACGTAATTCACGTTTGCGCGTTTTAAAGACAAAAAAAAGAAGAGACTCCCTTTCTTCGTCTGTTTCTTTTTCTTTTACCCCGCAATACGCCGATGATACCCGCAACTTTCGGCTTAATTAATAAGTCGTGAATCGCGAATTGAGGTTTAATTAGCCACCGCGTGCGTACACACGTACACTCATAAATACGACGTAACTCCGCGTCTCGTCGTATCTTTTTACCTCGCTGATGTTACAAAATCCGTACATCAGAGACGATGTGTTATGCACCGCGTAAAAGTGCAGTATTAACGAAGAAGGGCATCTTGGTCGAGCCGGGGAGCTCCTATATTTTTAGGGGTCTTTATTAAAAAAGCTCTGACCCACGCGTATTTGCCTATAAGGTGTAAGGGTACGTGGGCATAGATTCAATAACGACGAATGAAAAAAATAAATACACATACGAACGAAGCTCCCTTCTTGTTTCAAGGGCGCGGGTGGTGGGGGGGGGACCGAACGCTTTAATTGTACTTTATAATCGAGCCCCTAAAACGCAAGAGCACGCTATACGTGGGTACACACCCCGGCAGGCTCTCGGGTTCCGGGGAAACTCGCGCTCGTTTCTGCCTCTTTTCCCTCTCTTTCTTTGCGCGCGTGTGCACGTACGTCTCTCCCTCGGAGCGTCGAGAGGCTCAAGAATCTCAGCCTTTATTTGGATTTAAGTAAGGAAAAGGGTTGAAGGAGAGGAGACCCGCCTTCGGAGTTTCACTCGTGCGTGGAAAGAGGAGGAAGTGGCGCTGAAGCCTCGGAGAGAAGGGTGCATTTTAAAAAAGGCTCCGCGAACTCCCCCCCCGAAAAAGAGCTCGGTTACCTACCCCCCCGCTGAAGTCGATGTTGTAAGCACGGGTATACGCGTGGATAACGACTCGCGATGCTGGAGCTTGTTCTTGAGCGTTGTTTTGCAAAGAACTGGAGGACCGGAAAAATTCGACGGCCCACTAGAGGGGGCGAGAGTTAGCTTGCTGATATACCTACCTACATCTTTTTTGACGCTCCACACTGTTTAAGCTCGTTCAGTGATTAATGCCTCGTGAACTTTTGTTGGGTTGTTCCTCTGTGGGTTTTAATGGCCCTTCGCTATTCACGTTTTGGAGGAAGTTCCAAGGGAGGGATACAAGTAGGAGAGTAGGGGTTTTTTTTTTTAACGTCAGCTTTGTGATTGGTTATTCTTGATTGGGTGAAAAGTTTATTCTATTGGCTCTGCCGAAGACTTTTTAGGACTCGGTGGTTAATTTTTGAGAAAAATTTTTTGTGGTTCTATTATTGAAAAAATTTATGTTTTGTTTCAATATTACTTAAAAAACGATTAGTATCAGGGAAACGAGGACTTTGCTGTATTTTAATAAAAAAATAAGTTAATTTTATGTATTTTTAGATTATCTATAAACCAAGTATACAATTGTAATTTGTTCTTTACTATAAAAGGTACTAATATTAGATTGGTTACTGTAAGTATAGATTTTTTGATGGCTTGGTAGCTAAAGGGTATTCATCCTTAGCTTAAATTAGGAATGAAACCGTTTTCGTAGGTAAATGAAAATATTATTACATAAAGGGGATGTGTATCGCAATGACTGTAAGTAGTGATTATAGAAAAATATATTTAAAATTATTATCTTTACTGAAAGTGATTTCGAAAATTAACAAATATTTTAAAAAGTATTAAACCACAAAAATTTAATGGCATTGTATCCATATGCCATTTTGTATCAGTACTTTCTTCTACTCATGACGATATAGTTTGTTTGTGTACCCAATATCTTATACTGTTACGTGCAACGCACACAAAAAAAAAGGAATAAAAAAAATGGACGTTAGCTCATTTATAAAAATAGAGTAGTATCCCCCCACTTTCCAGGCGTCATGATTGGAATTTAATACCTTCACACCAATCCTAAGAAAACAATCATGGCCAAAGCAACCATCAACAGCAGGTGCCCACCTATCTACCTGCCTACCGATATACGTATATACACATAGAGCAAAGAAGACAAGAGAGAAGTAAAAAAAAAAAAAAAAAAAAAAAAAAAAAAGAAGAAAATCGGAACAAGACCCACGCAAGGGGAGCAGCAGTAACAACAGGAACACAGCACACGGGAGCGAGCAAATCAATTTGGCTAGCTGCTACCGCAACTCTCTTTTTTCTCCGCGTGCCCCTTGCATGTGCCGCCATACACATTCGTGCGTATACGTGTATTGCGTATGTATATATACGAGAGAACGAGAGGGAGATAAAGGAGCGTCATCCGTTTAATCTATCCGAACGAAGGTATAGAGAGAGAGAGAGAGAGAGAAAGCGTCTACGCTCTAGTTCCCTCCGCATGGGTTCGAACTTTAATTTAACGCATCAGAACTCGCGCGATCAGCCCACCTCCACTTGTATATACATGTAGGCCTCCTTACCACACGCCGTAGGTGGCGGCGAAATCATCCCCGAAAAGCGCTAATGTCGGTGCCGCCAATAGTGGGATGTATTATATATATAAGGTTTCACGCGCCTCTCTTCGTGCGCGCACACCTGTCTTCGTGTGGCTACAGGGGCACCTGTCGACATCTCTATATATACATGTATACATAGATACACACACATTGACGAGGAGAGTGAGAAAAGAGTACATGGGGGCCAATAACAATACACCCAAGACTCTCGGGAACGAAATTTAATGACTACTGGCGGCGAGCAGTGCACGGATTTTGTGGTGTAAAGCTTAGGGGGAAGCAAAATAAATAAGTAGGTGGGTTTGATTCCTAATCCCTTTTTTTCTCCCCCTCTTTCTTTGCGTTTGTTGTTTGAGCTCCTCCCCCTCCCCCCAGCCCTTTGAGATGCGCTGTGTGTGAGATTGAGACGAGTGTGTTTTTGATCCGAGTGGGGTGGACTACTGGCTATCATGTGCCTGATGGAGAGAGTCGTGTTCGTTGGTACGCGTGATTGATACGTGATTTCTTGGGTTTCTCATTGAGGTTTAGCGATCGTTTTTTTTTTTTTTCCATCCCATGATCCGGTGGTTGTTTTTCAGTATTACCTTACCTCATTTGCCTCTCCATTTTCTTGCATGATTGAATTCATCCGAATGCGAGTTGTTTCCTTTTCTATTTTTTTTTTTTTTTTTTTTTTTTTTTTTTTTTCAACACTTTAACGCTATGATTTCATGTTTAAGGGTGCCATTTGAAAAAATGGATGGACGAACTCAACTTATAAAATTTTCAATATCTCGTCGCATAATTATTTTTCATAGATAAAAAAAATGTCCTTGTACTATTGACCAGTTTAATGTGTTTTTGTTTGTTAATTTTGTCGATTTCAGAAATATTCATCAGAAATATGATACTTGAAACAAATCTGATACTCACAGAATCGTGCTACGTTAAAAAACTAGCTTGTACAGATAACAGTAATAATCTGCAGTTAAAAAAAAATAAATTATGGACGTCTGATGTTGAGAAGACAAACTTCAATTGAATTTTGAAATACATTGACCTACCGTATAGAATCAGCCATAGTACCCGACTGTAAATATTAGTTATTTCTAGAGACACAGGTAATTTTTGTCCTTGTTAAGTTATTCAAGGACTATTGAAACTTGTAATTTATAGTCACTATACAATGAAACTGTAGTTAATAGGTGCAAATAAAAGAATAGGGAAAAAGTCACAGCAAATCCGAGACAAAAAAGAAAATCCTTGATGTGGTATCTTAATTGACATTAAAATTTTTCCTTGAGCAAGATTCCATGCGTTGTCTAGACTCACCATCCCCCCACTACAGAGTCAAGATCAGACGTCATTAGTATCATCAATATTACAAGACGACGCGTTTAAATACGAGCAATTTTCCCCGGATCACCCAACAGCCAATCTCTTACACTCTCCCCCTCCCCGCAATCAAGATAATTTTCCCATCCCCGCTCTCTTATCCGGCCGAAACATCTCGAGCTCTTGCCGTCTGCTGTTTTTCCATCCGGTCATCGTGTGCTCGTGTGCGTTGTATTATTTTTGAGCCATGCGAAAGTCACCATCTCTCTGAACCACACCAAAAGAACTAGTGCACGTGCCTTTGTACCGCGCGACAGTTCAATGACAGCCACTTAAAAAGCCAATAAATCGTTTGGAGATCGAAGCCGAAGATGTACCCCGCACTGGCATACATGTTATGTATACCTTACTCGCATGTGCATCACGTGTATATTATATGCACGTGCGTCTGGTGTGTATGATAAATCGGGCGATAGATCGAATCGTGTCTGGAGACGACCGATGAAATGAAGGGGGGGCAAGTCCCGAGCGGCGTGCAATCAGTTTGCTCTCTATTTCTTTCTTTTCTACCTATACATACTATAATATATTGTATACAGGTACATGTCTCTGGGGAATCCATACGCGAGTCAGCACGTGCGCGCCTACGTAGCATGACTCGGGTGCTTTTGCATGTGGGTACCACATCGTGTATACCAGTACGACTGCATGTGTATTATTTGGGTATGCGTGTGCTACGTGCGATTTGTGCTCTCTCGGCAGATTCGAGCGAATTACAATATAGCTGCGCGGTATGAGCTCTTACTGCAGTGGAGGACTCGAGGAGGCTGGAATGGATATCACTTTGGTTCCGTATAAATTTGTTGGTCTCTTATGTGCGTTCGTGCATTGGCTTCTTAGTAACGTGTAGAAACTACGTTTTTGGATATAATAGGTGTAGCTGATTTTTTTTAAGGATACGATTGAGTAGGTATATATAATATCTCCGTGAGGCTTACGAAACAAAAAAACGTTGAATTAGTCTTTACCTATGACTAGGTATACAAATTATTTATATGTTTTCTATGAACGTCAATATGATTTTAAGCTAAATTTTTTAACTAAACCTCGGATAAGTACCGATTTTTCCGCTGATCGAGAAATCGACAAAGTAAATTTTTGATTAAATATCTCTATTAAATCAATATGAATAATAATAATACTTATGATAAGTACGATTATACAAGCATAATAAAACAAGTTCATAGGTACATGAAGAAAATACTCACAGTTGGTGTGAAAATTTCTGTAAAAAAACTTTTCGTTGACATTTTTTAACCAATAGGTAATGAATAAATTTCATCAATTCACGTAAGTATCATTTGATTAGTGAGAAATTGTGCTGGTGATGGAGCAGTAGATCTCTGAGCTGAATTCTTTGAGTCTTTCCTGTTTTTCCTGTTCACCATCTCGTAGTATTTATACGGTACTTGTACAATTAATCATGATATTTGCACCTTCGATCCTCACAAGGCACGCGAACGCAACGCGAAACGAAAAACCCATGCAGGTCATGAAAACGGGCAAATAAAGAAACGACGAAATTGCCATGACGAGCACTAAGTATATTACTCTCTCTCGCAAAGTCTGGGTAATAAGCCAACCGATTCGAATGCAGATAAGACTCATGGAATCGGTATACACATACCTCGAAGTACAACAAAGACAGCGCGCGTTTCTGGTTGGCTTGTCAAATCATTAATTAAGATCAATCCGGCGAATTGGTAAAACAAAAAAAAGTCCTCATTTGGCTGCGTAATTGTCGATCGCTTACTCTTTATTCCCTTTCTCTTTGTGTAGGTATACGTTTTCACGCACGATCGGCCGGACTCGGACATAGAGTATACGCAATCACCGCAAGTATAGTACAGAAAAGGACACATTTCGAGCTCATGGACAGTATACATCCTATACAAGCACACACATTGAAACACAAATCGTCAGCCCATCCAATGGTTACAAGATTCTCGCGTGGTCATCCTCTTACTCCTACAACTGCTCTTTCTCTCTATTATCCTCTTGCTCGCGTATACACACTCCTTTTTTTCTCCCGAGTCGCCGCCGCGATGTCAGATTACACGTGTTCACGTACGAGCGAGCGCGCGATCGAGCATCAGAGGCTTTTGTTCGGGGCGAACGAGCGCTGGATCGAGATGACCCGTACAATAAACGTTATTGTGTGCACGTGTACACACTTCACAAGCGAGATAAGACGGCGTGGAAACACAGGTATCTCGGAACGCCTTCGATTGCGCGCTCATTGTTCATTTGCAGGGTGGGTTGCGTGCAGATTAAATGCCTCCGAGATCGAGCGTACGTTATTAATACAACTTTAATCAGTTGTTGTATATAACGCACACGTAATATATATGTATATATATTGGATTTTCAAGCAAATATATTATTCATTTTGATTTCGTCTCGGCGGTAGGGAGAAGAGTCACAAGTTATTCGTGTGTGTTAAACGTGAATTGATATCCTTGGGATGATGGTTGGGGCGATTTATCGGATGACTAATGACGATGATGATGATGATTTTTTTTTTTGTTCCTCATTGGTGGGAGGTGAGACGGAGACTGCGATACTCTTTGGAAAAATATGTGGGTCCACATCAGGGATTACACCTCGTTTGGAAAGAAAATTAATTGCACACAGATTTCCATCGCCAAGATCGTTTTAGTCGGCCGTCGATCGTAAAGGATGCATCGTTAGAGGAAAAAAAAGCAGCAAAGTATTTTTTTGCAAATCAAACGTCGCTACTTTACATCGTGACTTGTAACTCCTCGCTTTGAAATCCATCCGCTTCGTTGGAACGGGTTCACACGAAACGCTGGGGCTCTCAGTTTGTTTGACGATGATCGAGTGCATGCGCTGTGCAAGCCAATAAAGTCATTTTACACAAACATCAAGTATGGTTAACATAAAAAAAAGAGGAGGCGAAAGGGAGCATCGGTTACTCCTATGTCCTATATACGTTAGAGACGACCAGAAGGAGGAGGAGCAAAAGGCTTTGGTGCATACCGTTTTGGTTTTTCTGGCGAGAGCGCGCGTGAAAAGACTTGACGTTCTCTCGAAGTGAAGCATCGAGGAAAAAAGTCGTCTAAGGAGAAGAAAGAGATCCGACCATGTCGCGGTTTCCCACACTCGGTTCGCACGAGCTCGCATTAAAGCGCGTCTTCTCGATGTAGGTGTGTATATATGAGCGCGAGACTGATATGCGTGTCCGGTGTTCAAGAGAGCAATGTGTACAACCAACCCTGCATGTATATAATACATCCAATGTGGTGGTTCGGTCGGAGTCAGTTGAATGACTGAGAAAAGTTCGCTCGTTGTCCGACAGTGTACCTGCGGGCTCTCGACTCTAAGGAGTTTACCCAGAGACAACAAGATATATATTATGAAGATTAGAGAACATATATTTATAAAAAGACTGAGGTGAAAGAGGTATCGATGCTACATAGTTTAGCTCGTACTGCAAATACAGTCCACGATGTGTGGAGATGAAAATGTAAAGGACATAAAGAAACTTAATTTTAAAAAACGTTGATAACAAGGTGGATGTTTAAGCGAGGAACAATTAAATAATTACAGAGCAAGAGACTTCCACTTCCTCTAAATAGGAGCAGTGCTCGATTCTATATGTCAATTACTATGTTTGTCCTATTGTCTTTATACTTTTAATTTTTTAGCCAACATGAGCCTAAATTTATTGTTTTAGGTAAGGTCTTATGTAAAAACTTCAAACTTAATGGTTGCATTGATAAAAATTATGTGGTGGAGAGATACTTAAAAAATAGTTTTCTGACACTATGTATATATAGTCGTTGTTTAAAATTTCACTGCTTCATTTGCATCTTACCAACACTATTGTACTTTCTTAGGGGAGACACTCAGACAATTTAAGCACCACTAAGCCTTGTAGAGGGTATGTATGAACTTCAAGGAGGTGAGAATTTTTCAAAACCCACAATTGAAGAAGAAAAAAAATAAAGACTTTGAAGTAAGTCCAGACAAAGCGAAAAAACGCACTTTGTTTAATTTCAGACGGCTTAAGTGACAAACGCAGTCTGTGCAAAGGCAAAACGTGCCCTTTTCCTCTCCCAAAAAATGTAAAAACTCACTTTTTCATTTTTGCCTTCTCTTCCGTCCAATTCTCTACCGCACAATGCAGCACATACGCCTTTAC